>NC_142867.1:54361250-54515833 GCF_051225735.1 Oryctolagus cuniculus | reverse complement strand
AAATGTAACGAAGGAAGTCAGATGCACTGGTATTGACTATATGCTATACTATAACTATATGCTATATATACATAATGCATCCACATACACTCTGTAGATATACACATATTTTGCTTATTGCCAGAAGTCTGAGTTTAGGGAAAGGGAATCAGGCTGAGTCTCCTGCTCAAGAGATGAAGAGCCCAGGATGCAAGAATTTCTGGTCTCATGTCTGCCTGCATGGTTGGAAATCACTCATTTGTCTGCCCCCCAACACAAAAAAATAAAACAACCTGGTGACTCACAGGTTCCCTGAGCCCCACAGCACAGATCGTTGGTTCAGGTGAACAGATCCAGCCCAGAGAGAATCATTGAGCTGCTTTCCCACACTGGTCCACGGGCTGGGGTGCATCAATTATGACAAGGCTCGCTGACACCTCCTTGCTCGGGCTTTGGCAGTGTCTCCTAAAATAGCTTTACTCTAAGCAATGTAAGCTCTCAATCTTCTGCTCCAGGAGAGAAAGAAGTCTGTGGTTTCCTTGAAAATTCTCTGCATCTGGTGTTTGGCTGTAAGGGCCTCGGTGGTGCCACTAGGTTGATTCTGCTTCTTCTTGAGAACACTCCCCACGCAATTCCATGCATTTTAATTTCTAATCAGCGGAGCTTTACCAAGGCTCCTGCAGTGCTGCTGAGCAGTAACTCTCAGAGGCTGCGAGCAGACCCTCAGTTACCTGCTGGCTGAGCCCTCTAGAGCTCTAAGCTAGGCGGCCACGCTGTCTGTGGCATCCTGCCTGACCCTGTCATCTGCAGGCCCCACCAGAATACTCCGTTGCTTTGACTTTCCATCTCTGCCATTTTCCAGTAGTTCGGAGAGACAGGACAGCCTGGTCCATATGGTCCACTCACAGTCTATCCCCCCTGCTGCCCTGGGGCCAGTGAATCTAGGCCAAACAAGGGGACATTGCAGGAAAATCGGGCCAGAGAAGCAAAATTTCCTGTCTTCCCTGCTGCAGCCAGTTGGTTGAGAGAGAGCCAGGAGACCCTCTCCTAGCAGCATATGGGGTGGAACCTGGAGCAGGGCAATACAACGTCCCCATCAGGAACTTTAGCTCTGCATTTTAAGCAAGGCCAATTGTACTCACTGAGTTTCCTTCTCATATCAGCCCAGGGGAACAACTAATATTTCTGGCCATGCCTGGACCATGGCATTGTCCCATATACCTATCACAGGTGACTGCTAAATTTATTCAAGCTCAATATTTTACTAAGGTCATGTTGGAATTGTGTATAGAAAAAAATCTATATCACCACCTTTTTTTAACCAAAATTACTCAAAATGAAAAGTTTGCACACCTGAAAAATTTCAGGATCAGTCAGGAATGTGATTGTTTAAACACATCTCCATGCCTCCATACCTACCCAAATGTCTAAAGGCAATGAATGTTGAAAACTGACATATAGTATACTCTGTCTGGAGTCAATTTAGAATGCCAGTCCTATGAGCTGTAACACACCTCCGGAGACTATAAAATCTGTGACTAACGGCTTCTTCCTTATTTTAAAAATGACTTGTATCCATTAAAGGTAACATGTTTACATGAAGCTAAGACATACCAGGAAACAAGCGTTAAACACTAAGAAAAGACGATGGAGAGATAGAGAATAGGAAGAAATGGGGAGATGTAGATCAAAGGACACAAAGCAGCAATTGTATAGGGTGAACAAGACTTGAGATCTAACATAGAACATGAGAACTATTTTCCACAGAGGGGTATGTTCCGAGAACTCCAGTGAATGTTGGAAACCATGGACAATACCAAATCCTACATATACCCATACCACAGTTTTTCCAGTATGACCCACAGGGCTGCCACACAGTACCAGAGTTCATCTGTCCTTCCATGTTTTATATCTAGGTGCTGCCTTTGCACCACGACTTTTGCACTTTGGGACCATCAAGCACCGCAAAACCACCACAGTCAATCTGACAACCAAGGTAAAGACTTAGTGACTAACAGGCAGTAGCATATACTGCTTGGCACGTTGGACCAGGTGGCACAAGACTTCATCATGCTACTCATAAAACTTAAGTTTATTTCTGGAATTTTCCTACTAATATTTTCAGACCCACAGGAAACTGAAACTGTGGAATGCAAAACCATGGATAAGGGGGACTATGAATATATTTGGAAATTTTGCTAAAAGAGAAGATTTTAGGTGCTTTTTTTTTTTTTTTTTTTTTTTTTTTGGACAGGCAGAGTTTAGACAGTGAAAGAGAGAGACAGAGAGAAAGGTCTTCCTTTTTCTGTTGGTTCACCCCCAAAGTGGCCGCTACAGCTGGCGTGCTGCGGCCGGTGTACCATACTGATCCGAAGCCAGGAGCCAGGTACTTCCTCCTGATCTCCCATGTGGGTGCAGGGCCCAAGGACCTGGGCCATCCTCCACTGCCTTCCTGGACCACAGCAGAGAGCTGGACTGAAAGAGGAGCAACCGGGACAGAATCTGGCACCCCGACCGGGACTAGAACCCGGGGTGCCTGCACCGCAGGCGGAGGATTAGCCTAGTGAGCCGCGGCACCGGCTGATTTTAGGTGCTTTTACCACCAAAAAGGATAGGTGACTACATGGGATGATGCATATGTTAATTTGCTTGACTACCATAACTATTTCGCTCATTATATGTATATTAAACCTCATGCCACATCCTAAAATTTACACGACAAAATTGTTTGCAAGTGAAATGAACATCTATTGAGCATCAGTGTATGCCAGGTAGGGCACCAGCACGTCCCGAGACAGCGGTCGCCCTCAATTTCAAATGAGGAAACACCCAGAAACGTTCTGTAAGTAACCAAGGTCACACCTCAAATTAAGTGGACACTGGGATTCATAACCTGACTTTAGATACCATGCTCTTTTAATTTTTTTTTTTTTTTGTATCATGCTATTTCTCGAGCATGTTGGATCAGGATAAATTTTCAAACAACCACAGAGAAAGGAGGTGTTGGTTGTGACCATAAAATCTGCAATATAAAAGATTATGACAAATAAAGTTAGGTTTAGTTAATCATAAAACAGAGCTTCAGTTCTGTTAGCATTTAACTGGACATTTATGTTATATTACCCCAGAGAGAAAGTCCAAACTTGCAAGCATATTCTTGGACTTTGGCCATGGAAATTAGGTCAAGATTCCATGTTTTCCCCAAAGAGCCCAGAGGTCTTTAATGCCTCCCGTAAATCTGCTTCTCATTCTCTACCCACCTCCCTCATACAAAGCACAGACTTAGATTGTGCCTTTCTGAAAGTCCCAACAGCCTGCAGAGATGGGGTACCACAGGAGACAGTGAGTGGGAGCTTTGTCAGGACTCATGATGGGGTGCATCATTCCCAGAAGGCGGCAGGAGCTGGGAGAAGCACCTTCCAGTGCGCTGTTGGTCATGGATGCTGTTGGTTATGGATATATTTCATGGAAGCACCCACACTCTCCCCACTCACCAGCTCACAAAGCACGGACCTCCTCTCTTCTCTACACTACAAGTGTTAAGCCCTGTCGAAAATAACTCTTAACAGTTGATGGATGGAGACCACATGCAAATGAGGAAGTAAAACTCCTCAGATAGTTTCAAGGATCAAGAGGTGGACTATCTCTCTGAAGATAGAAATTCTGAACTGTCTCTAGGTCAAGGTTATTTTATCTGAGCACTTTTGACAATAGGGGAAGATAATTCTTTGTAAAATTACAAAGTGGGTGGTTTGCCTCACTCCATCCCAACCCCCTTATCCTGGCTAAGTCCCACCCATCCTAATGCTTCTGCTGGAACACCACTTCTGAGGGACCTGGGCATATGTCTTCCTTCCCAGTGCACAGTGAACACCCCCCACTAACAATTCTGTTTTAATAATCTGTTTACATAGGTGTGGAAGCAGACAATTCAGTTTTTATTGCCACATCATAATTGTACACATGTACAGGGTACAACGTGGTTTACAATTCAGGCAAATATTCTGACCATGGTCAATTCTATTTGTTGCTGCCCTGGTCTAATCCCTCATCCACTGCTGTTGTCCCCCTCTTGCATCCTTGCCAAACTGTGATGAAGCCCTCCCTTCCTAACTTTGATAATGGAGAATCCACTACCTTCAAGACTACCATCTAGTGGGAGCCCTTAGTCTTTCTTCTTACAGTCTATTCTGGGTCCTGGTTCTGCCCTGTGGGCTGCCACACTTAGAATGACAGATAGATGCAAGCAGGTTACATCCCAGGTTGACCTCTCTGAATCTCCCAAATCATGTTGGGTTCATAGCTCCTTGGCCATCATCTGTGCATGATCCATTGCTTTCTGAGTGGGATATGGGAGATGAGAAAGGAGTGAAGAATAATCATAACTCTCATCCGGCCCTAGCCTAGGAAGTTTTGTGTGGGTCTGGGACCTTGTCCCTACTCAGCAGAGATTAGGGTATTAACCATGCAACATCTGGAATCCAAAGTCCCTCTGTTCCTACCTGAGTCTGATGCACGCTCCTGAGGCACCACACAGAGACAGATTCCACAAATGCCATTAGGAAGACCAAATGGTTGTACCAAGCCTCAGGTCCAGCCAGTTGCCCAATCAAGGCAGCCCAGAAAGAAGTCCAGGCACACAAAGCGAAGGTGGGAAGGAAAGTAGTAAAGGGTGTTTAAGCAAATGCATTTCTTCCCCAAGGGAAGGTGCCCCTTGGCTGGTACCATGCCAAGCCCTTCGCAATCCCCGTGACCAACATCAGCCCTTTCAACACCCTACACTCGAACAACTCCAGCGTTTCTCAGAAAGGAGCAGTTATAGTCACAAGTGGCCAAGGTGCACCCTGATTATTTCAGATGTGGCTTCAAATCTTTCAAGGAGGCATCTTGCCTCTGTTCTCCCTCTAAATCATCCTCCACATTGCTGCCAAAGGGGTGTTTCTAGAACACTGACCTGATCCCACTATCCCTCTGCTTAAAGCCTTTTGAGTGATTCTTCACTGTCTCCAGGGTAAAATCCAAACTCCTTTAACGCCTTTATACTGTCCCAGCACTCCGCCTGGGGTCATGGCTGGCCCCTCTCCATGTGTACCCTGTATTACATCTCTCACACATCCAGAAGCTCCCCAAGAAGTCCATTCTTCCTTATGCTGCACACCCTTGCCTGTGCCAGTCCCTCCCACCCACCCAGCTTCATCACCTGGGGGAATCCTTACTGTTTCTTTAAGAATCAACCCCGGCCTCACTGCCTCTGGGAAGCATTCTGTGACCGGGCTGAATGAGCTGCCTCTTCGATATTCCTATAGCTCATATCCCTCATATAAGTTGCTCCCATCACAGACTTCTGTGCGATCTTTTGATCTGCTCATTTCCCCCACTCACCTCTGAGCCACACAATGCCTGGTCTTGTGAACAGGACATATACTCTGCACAGACACAACATTTATGGATGGATGGCCTGTGATGACTGAGATAACGGACGACCTAACCAGTATGACAATTCCTGCACCCTGAATGTAGACCACTGTATCGGTCAGCTTTGCATTACTGCAACAAACACCTGAGAGGAGCTTCTTAGGAAGAGAGAAGACTTATTTTGTCTTACATTCCTGGAGGTTCACAGCCCAAGATTGGCAGCCCCGTTAGTCTGGCATCTGAAGAGAACAGCAGATGGTGGGATTCATGCAGAGAAAGGATCACGTAGCAAGCCAGGAAACAGAGAAACAGGTCTAAGATGGTACTATCTGACCTGGTGACTGCTAACCACATGTGGTGTTTAAGTTAATTAAATTAAAAAAAATTAAAATTTTATGACCTCGTTCATTCTAGCCATCAGTGGCTTCCATACTGGACAGAATGTTCTGTTAGACATTGTTGCTCTAGGACAAGAGCCTCTGAACCAAGGACACAAAGCAGATAATACGTACACTCTGCCTTCAGGGAGATCAGAATCTGACCTAGCTCCAGGAAATCCTGGCCCTAGCATTCTCTAGATCAACCGTCCTTTGGAAGGACAGCTGATGATGGCTCATCAGATATTAAGCAAGCATTTCCATCTCGCCTACAGTGTGCTTCGTACTCATTTTTGCATGTATGTAAATGATCTCTGTGGTGATGAAGTAAACAATCATTTTGAAATTTCTTGCTCCTTAAGATTACCCTTTTTTTATAATTACCATATGGCACACTGATTTGCAAGGGTGTTAAGAGACATAATTAATGTTTGTTTGGAACCCTGCCTGTCAGAGTTGTTATTAGAGGATTCATGGAGATTCTGCTGGAATGGAAAGTCTAGGGAAAAACCTTAGTTTAGTCAGGCAGAGGCTCACAAACAGTGTAAGGAATTCCAAAGTTAGTTGTAACTTAGCACTCATAGTTTCCAACTATTTATTGAGTGTACACTAATGTTTGGCAAATGAACAGCAGAAAGAAAGTGTGGTTCCTGCTGGAGACTTATCATTACTTCCTAATGAGGGCCCCTGACATCCATAAAAACTGTTGTCACTGAGATGAAGCTAAAGAGGTGTGGAAGGTACTGACTGGTAGCTTAAGCTGTCCCTACCTTGATGGGGCCATCATAACCCCGGCTGTTGGCTATGTGGGTCCAGAACTAAATTATTCCCACATACCCAAAAGGGATAAATAATCCTCAGGAACATCATCATTGTCAAAATGATAATCATATTTTATAGCACTAAGATAGTACTACTGTGCCAAGCACTGCTCTAAGCTGTACATGTTACCCCCAGTAATCAACTGCTTTGGATTGAGTCTTGCAAAATTAGAATTTTGAAGGATTCTAAAGTGTGCTAGCATATCCCAGTGACCAAACACTGATATTGGAATATGTTCCAGAATCAGGCTATCTTGGAATTCTGATGAGAAACCCAGAGGTTGCTTGGTGCACTGCTAGAGAGAGGCTCCATGTTCTGTCTAGCATCCGCACCTCCCCCAACCCAATTGATAAGGGTCTTAGGAAAGCTACTGAGTTCATTCCTTTGCTCCACTTCTGTTTGTTATTTATTTATTTTCATTCTATTTAAAAGAGAGACAGACGTTTTCCATCCCCTAGTTCACCCCTTAAATGCCCACAATAGCCAGGATTGGCCAAACTGAAGCCAGGAGCCAGGAACTCAATCCAGGTTTCCCATATGGGTGGCAGAGACCCAAGTACTTAAGTCATCATTGCAGGTGGATCAGAAGCAGAACTGGAATTAGAACCCAGGGATCGCTATGTGGAATGTCGGGTCTCCCAAGTTGTGGTCTTCTTTCTTTTTTTTTTTTAAAAGATTTATATAGTTATTTGAAAGGTAGAGTTTAGAGCCAGAGAGAGAGAGAGAGAGAGAGAGCACACAAATTCCATCCACTGATTCACTTCCCGAAATGACTGCAATGGCCAAAATTGGGCCAATCTGAAGCCAGGAGCCAGGAGCTTCTTCCAGATCTCCCACATGGATGCAGAGGCCCACGTATTTGGGCCATCTTCTTCTGCTTTTCCAGGCACATCAGCAGAGAGCTGGATCAGAAGTGGAGCATCTGGGGCTCAGACCAGTGCCCATATGAGATGTCAGAGCTTCAGGTGGTAGCTTTACCTACTTACTATGCCACAGCACCAGCCCCGTTTTTTGTTGGTTTTGGTTTTTTTTTGTTTGTTTGTTTGTTTCTAAGATTTCCTCATCTATTTGAAAGGTACAGTTACAGAGAGAAGGAGAGAGAGAACAAGAGCTAAGTTGTGTCTTACCCACTGCACTAGACTCCTGCCCTGCCCTCCCTTCCAGACACTGTTGATGAGTCATTAGTGGCCACCTGACCCAAACAGGCTGCTAAGTCTGCTCCCCCAATGCTTGCTCTCCAACTGGAGAAAGGAGAGTGCTTCTCCAGTGGCAGGCGTTAGAAGCTGTAAACCTCTGCCTTCTCTACCATCTGGACAAAGTGTGTAGGAAGAGAAATGGGAGCCAGCACGTGGGGAAAGGTTAAGCCACATGCAAGCTCCTGTTCCCCTAGTGTCCTGAGTCCAGCCTCATCTCTGGCTCCCTATCAGTGTGTGGTGTTCACCCTATCCTTGCGTTCCAGCCCAGTGCATTTGACTGCAGAGTTTTCTTTTTCTTTAAAGTTTATACTTTTACGAGTTCAAGCTGGGTAATGTATATGCACAATAAGCCCATAGAGAAACAGGGAAAAGAGGGCTCTTTTGCACAGAGCCCATAGTCTTTGGCAGCTCCAGCAGGTGAGGCGGGCAGGAGGGCAGCTGGGTGAGGTGCTGACCTCACAGGATTTAGGCATCCTCCTGTCGTCTCAGTGGCCACTCCCTCCCCACTTGTCACAATCCCACACTTCCTGTCACAAGCTCCTGCCAAGTAAGAGATGTCCACACTCCCACACTCACCCACACACAAGTACTAGGCTCTGGGCCCTAGGAAAGCCTCATTCTTGCCCGCTCCTCAAACCCCATGTCTTAGAATCCCAGACCAGTGTGGCGCCCCTTGCTCCACGGTCCACTTCACCCGGGGCAACCGCCAACACCTGTTCTGTGGCTCCATGCAGTCCTGGACAGGCAACAGGACACCGACTCTACTTTGCCAGGTAGCCTGGATGGCTGGGAACCACTCGCTTGACCTCAGATTTTTCAATTGCAACAAAAGGGACTTCTGATGAACACAGTTGCCCTCAGATAGGTGCCAAGCGCCATAGTACAGCATAAAGGCTCTACCTGGCCTAGGATCTGTCTTCTGACCAGCTTCATCTCCTGTTATGCTCCTCCTGTGCCTGCAGCACACCCTTCTCTCCTTCCTTGTATAAGTCCCTGTATTTTCTGCTCAGCTAAAAGCTCAGGGAGATGGTCAACACTATGGCAAAGCAGGTAAAGCCACCAACTGTGATGTCAGCATGCCATATGGATGTTGGCCTCTGATCCGACTGCTCCACTTCTGACCCGGTTCCCTGCTAATGCAGCTGGGAAAGCAGTGGAAGATGGTCTAGGTGACTTGGCCCCCGCCAACTACATGGGAGACCTGGAAGAACCTTCTGGCTCCTGGCTTCAGCTTGGCTCAGCACTGGCAGTTGTGACCACTGGGGGAGTGAACCAACAGATGGAAGATTCTCCTCTCTCTCTCTCTCTCTCTCTCCCTATCTCCCTCCCTCCTTTCCCCCATTTCTCTCTCTTTGCAATTCTTTCAAATAAATAAACAAATCTTTAAAAAATAATAATAAAAGAAATCCAAACTCAAAGAGGATCCAGAAACCAAGATGGCAGCTGAGGCAGAGGCTCCGGCGACCCCGACCCCACAGAGACGCCAATGTGAACAGCTGCAGGCACGCACCTAGTCACCTTCGCCAGAGCCACGGGAGCCAGGGGAGAGACCTCAGTGCCTGTCTTGGTCTAATCACAGGAAAAGTCTCTCTGAGGAAACCAACAAGGGAAGAGTCGCCCCCATCACCCCGCCCCCAGCTCCCAGGAGCCCGGGGTGGAGCGGCTGAATCCCAGAGCCAGGCTCGCACGATTATTTGGAGCCTCCAGAATCAAGTGGCCTCTGCCACCCCTCCCCAGCCGCCGGCAGAAAGAGAAACCCCAGCAGCATGGAAGGCTGAAGAGGGAGCTAAGAGCCAGGCCTACACACCAGATAAAGCCCAAGCACCTTTAGCCCCAGGCCAGTGCTCAGCAAGCCTCCAGCTTGCTCAGCATCAGACAACAGAGCTCTGAACTCCGGGGGGTTGGGCTCACCTGGACACAGGTAATTGCCAGCCTCTAGTGGGCCTTGTGGACACCCAGGGACTCTATGGAATCTGTGACTGTGAGAACCATGGGTGAGCAGCCTGAGGCTAACAAAGCAGCACTGAGCATATCCTAACAGTCCCTTTCCCGGGGCCATGACCAGCATCCCGAGGGCTGTCTTTGTCACTCTGCCCTAACCTTGGGCAGACAGTCAGAGCCACAGGACGGTGTCTTGGTGTGATGAGGAGCTGGATCCCAAGCTGGGTGTGTTCCAGGTTCTTCCCTTCACTCAAGGAAAGAATTCAAGGAGGAAGCATAAGGGATCCCGGAAGTAAGATTCATTTAAAGGTGTAGTGCACACAGACATGAGTGCAGGTGGCTGCTATTCATGAGGGACGAAGGCTGCTGTCCCCAGCAAGGTTGGGTTTGTCCTTTTATAGGGTAGGGGTGGGGCCCAGGGCAGGGCCTAACTGAAAATCCAAAGGAGGCAGAGTATGGGTGAGGCTTGAGTGCCCCTCACTTCCATATCCCTTTTGCAGGACTCTTGGAAGTGCCACAGCATCTCCACGTGGGGCTGCAACACACATGTGGTCAGCTCTAGGAAAGTATCATGGTGTCTCCCACATAATGGGACATGAGGCTCAAGTGCATGATGGGAAACGGGTGTGCTGAGCCTGCAGTCACATTGGATATTTCCTGCTAGGATAGATGCAGAAGGGGTACACAGGTACTACTGGCAGTCCTCAGATTCTCCTCATTCACTAGCTACCTACCTGTCCACGTCACTGGGACTCAGGGCTGGGCTGGTAAAGGCCAACACTAGGCAGATCTTGGTGGTCTCCATCCAGAGGCAAGTTCCTGTGGACAGTCTCTGGGCTTGCCCCAGTATCAGGCGGGGAGACCTGCTCCTGATGAGATAGAACAGTTTTCATGTGTATCACGACCAGCCCCTTGCAGGCATGGTGTGCACCCCCAAGATTAAACAGGGCCTAGTGACTGTCAGACCCAGGTGAGACCCATTTACAGCTTACCTGAGTAGCTGAGAAGGGGTCTCTACCACCCCTACCTACAACCTTGAGAAGATAGCATGAAATCACAGGAATGTTTTGGAACCCAGTGCTAAGCTGACAAAACACCAGCATTGAGCAGATCCTAACAGTCCCTTTCCCCGGGCCAGTGCCTGCAGCCAGAGCTTCTGGACCTGTTTCAGGGCCCAGTGGAGTTCTGCCATCCCAGCAGGGCAGCCTCATGCCCCAGCCGGCACCAGCAGGGGCTGATAATTATGGATGGGGCAGTGCATCCACCTCAGCAGCAGAGAGACCACAGTAGGGTGAGCTTTGGTCCGACCCCAGGCTGCACCGGTCTTGGTGGGCTGAAGGCTCGGGATATAATCTAGCAATGTGGCATTTATGGACACAGGTCAGGGAGTCTGAGCCTATCACGGGCCCAGGAAGAGGTTTGCAGGGATGGACTACCCCTTGATAGGCACTTCCTCAGTGCATTCTGAACAACATATCAACTGCAGATTTGGGACAAATTTGTATCTGGAGAGAATTTTAAGACCAAATCCATAAAAATTTGTCAACAGCAGATGTGGGGCAGACTGAAACTTAGGGTGCTATCTATTGCTGAAATAGCATTAAATATCCAATAGGCTCAGGAAAAAAATAAACAGACTGCTTAGAATTTCTAGAAAGACACTCACAGATGAAGCCAGATTATTGTAACTAATCCTTAAATAAGCAGGTGACATTGTACTCCAGCAAGCACCATGAATTTACAGGGAGCCATAATCTCACCTAAAAGGCAAAATAAGGTGCCAGAAACCAGCCATCCAGGAATTGAGATTTCAAATACTTAAGTGAAGATTTCAAAATAACTGTTTTACGGAAACTCAATGAAATTCAAGAGAACACAAAGAAATGATTCAATATTTTAAAAGATTTGCTAGAGAGAGATAAGTAATTACACAAAATCAAGGAGAAATTCTTCAACTGAAACATACACTAAGTGAAATTTAAAACATAAGACACAAGTAGACTAGATCAAACAGGAAAAAAAATCAGTGAACTTGAAGACAGACTATTTGAAAATATACAATTTAAGGAGAAAAGGGAAAAAGGAAAGGAATGAAGAACACTTATGGGGGGCCGGTGCGTTGGCTCACTAGGCTAATCCTCCGCCTGCGGCACCAGCACCCCAGGGTTCTAGTCCCAGTTGGGGCACCAGGTACTAGTCCCAGTTGCTCCTCTTCCAGTCCAGCTCTCTGCTGTGGCCCGGGAGGGCAGCGGAGGATGGCCCAAGTGCTTGGGTCCCTGCACCCGCATGGGAGATCAGGAGGAAGTACCCAGCTCCTGGCTTCAGATTGGTGCAGTGCCAGCTATAGCAGCCATTAGGGGAGTGAATCAACAGAAGGAAGACCTATCTCTCCGTCTCTCTCTCACTGTCTATAACTCTCTCTCTCTCTGTGTCTCTCTCTCTCACTGTCTAATTCTGCCTGGCAAAAAATAAAAAAAAAGAACACTTATGGGAAATATGAGACATCATGCAAAGAGCAAATATTTGAGTTATTGGGATTTAAGAGGGACTTGACAATGCCAAAGGGGTAGAATGCATATTCAAAGAGATAATGGCAGAAAATTCTCCAAATCTAGAGAAATATGCAACTATCCAGATACAGGAAGGCAAGGGTCACCAGTCAGATTCAACCCACAAAGTGTACTCCAAGTTATGTTACAGTCACTATCTCCATGTTAAAAAATAAACAGAATACTCTCCAACCTACAAAGGAAAAGAAGCAAGTAAGACACAACAGGGACCCAATTCACCTGACTGCAGACTTCTCAGAAGAAATCTTACCAGCCAGGAGGAAGTAGAATGAGACTTCTGTTGTACTGAATGAAAAAAAAAAAAATTTGCCAGTTAGTATTAGCAGACACTAGTCTTGTTTATGTGATCCCTTTGACTCTTAAACCTATCATTATGATCAACTGTGAACTGAAACTTATCACTTTGACTAGTGAGATGGTATTGGTACATGCCACCTTGATGGGATTGAATTGGAATCCCCTGGCACGTTTCTAACTCTGCCGTTTGGGGCAAGTCCAATTGAGCATGTCCCAAACTGTACATCTCCTCCCTCTCTTATTCCCACTCTTATATTTAACAGGGATCACTTTTCAGTTAAATTAAAACACCTAAGAATAATTGTGTGATAATTAAAGAGTTCAACCAATAGTATTAAGCAGATAAAAAAATACTAAAAGGGATAAAGTATTAAGTTGTTCAAGATAGAATTAAAAACGAGAGAACAATCCAACATGGGAAGTGGGATACACAGCAGACTTACAGAATGGCAGATGTCCTAAACAGCACTCTGGCCTCAGAATCAGCCCTTAAGGCATTCAGATCTGGATGAAGAGCCCATGAGAGTATTTCAGGCATGGAAAGCCAAGACACTCTGGGGAAAAAAAAAAAAAACTAAATGAAAGATCTCTGCAAGTGAGATCCCAGTAGAAAGAACAGGCCATCAAAGAAGGAGATTTCTTTCTCTGAAGGGAGGAGAGAACTTCCACTTTGACTATGACCTTGTCTAAATAAGATCAAAGTCGGCGAACTCAAAAGGCTTCCATACCCTTGGCA
Organism: Oryctolagus cuniculus; assembly: GCF_051225735.1. Lineage (NCBI taxonomy): Eukaryota > Metazoa > Chordata > Mammalia > Lagomorpha > Leporidae > Oryctolagus > Oryctolagus cuniculus. The sequence continues at coordinate 54,502,500 of NC_142867.1, read as the reverse complement.
ACTCAGGACTAGAGCCTAGGGTGATTACTGATGCCATAAACAAGAGTGTCAAATTGTTAAGTTAACAACAGGAGTCACTGTACACTTGCTCCTCATGTAGGATCTTTGTCCTTAATATGCTGTACAATGTGAATTAATGCTATAACTAGTACTCAAACAGTACTTTACACTTTGTGTTTCTGTGTGGGTGTAAACTGTTGAAATCTTTACTTAATATATACTAAATTGATCTTCTGTATAGAAAGAGAATTGAAAATGAATCTTGATGTGAATGGAATGGGAGAGGGGGTGGGAGATGGGAGGGTTGTTATGGGGGGGGGGAGGAAGCCACTGTAATCCAAAAGCTATACTTTGGAAATTTATATTTATTAAATAAAAGTTAAAAAAAGAACAACGGGAAAAAAAAGAAAAAAATTGCCAGCAAAGATATCCTTCAGATATCAGAGAAGATAAAGACATTCCCAGACAAGAAAAACTAAATTTATCACCACAGATACATGTTAGAAGAATTGCTAAAGGGAGTTCTTCATACTGAAAGAGATGCTGACCTATCAGAAAGTAGAAAACTTACTGCTAAGAATAACTTCACAAACAAATTCAGAGTGCTCTAGTAAATGAAAAAGGTGCATATATCATTTATATCTTTAATGTGTAGATTAAAAAAAGATTATAATCCCTACATTAAAATGTTGGGTAAGAAAACATGGTGTTGTCGCACAAAAGAGCAAGCCACCACCTGCAATGCTGGCATCCTCTATGGGCTCTGGTTTTAATCCTGGCTGCTCCACTTCCAATCCAGCTCCCCACTAATGCACCTGGGAAATCAGCAGAAGACCCACAGCCTTGGGCCCTTGCACGCATGTGGGAGACACAGATGAACCTCCTGGTTCCTGGCTTCGGCCTGGCCCAGGCCCTGCTGTGGCAGCTATTTGGAGGAATGAACCAGCATATGACAGATCTTTCTCTCTGTGTCTACCTCACTCTGTAACTCTGCCTTTCAAATAAATAAATAAATCTCAAAAAAAGAAGCATTTTTAAAAATTTATTTGACAGAGTTAGACAGTGAGAGAGACAGAGAGAAATGTCTTCCTTTTCCATTGGTTCACCCCCCAAATGGCTGCCACGGCCGGAGCTACATCAATCCGAAGCCAGGAGCCAGGTGCCTCTTCCTGGTCTCCCATGTGGGTGCAGAGGCCAAAGCACTTGGGCCATCCTCCACTGCCTTCCCAGGACACAGCAGAGAGCTGGACTGGAAGAGGAGCAACCAGGACTAGAACCCACCGCCCATATGGGATGCCGGCACCGCAGGCAGAGGATTAACCTGGTGAGCCATGGCGCCGGCCCCCAAGAAGCAATATTTAAAAAGCTCATATGTAAACTCAAAAATTCAAAATGTAGGGAGGAATGGAGTACAAACGTAGAGTCCTTCATTGAGATTTTTATATGTGTTTTTTGTTTGTCTCTTTCCCTGTCTTTATAACAAACCTTAAGTTATTATCATTTTGAGATAGCTTTGTATAGCCAAAGGAAGTTTTTTTAAGGTTTATGGTACCACAAAGCAAGGACATATAACAGGCTTACCAAAAATACTAATTAAGAAATAAGACTACACCACTAGAAAAAAATAATTTATCCACTAATGAATATTATGAGAAAGAGAAAGAAAGGAGCTATTATAAAAATAAAAAACAAATATCAAAATGGCAATAGTAAGATCTTGCTTATCAATAATTACCTTAAATGTTGATGGACTAAAGTCTCTAATTAAAAGACATAGATTAAAAAGCAGAACTCAATTATATGTTGTGTATGAGAAACTCACTTCATCTCTAGGGATACACATAGACTGAAAGTAAAAGCATGAAATGAGATATTTAATGCAAATGGAAGCCAAAAGAAAGCAAGATTAGCCACATTTCTATCAGGTAAAATATATTTTAAATCAGAAGCAGTAAAAAGAGATCAGGAAAGTCATTATATAATGATAAAGAGCTCAATCCAGCAAGAGGAAATAAGACTTATAAATATATATGCATTTGATACTGGCACACCCAAATACATAGAGCAAATATTAATAGACCTAAAGGGAGAGATAGACTCTAATATAACCATAGTAGGGGACTTTAACACCCTACTTTCAGAAATGAACAGATCATCTAGACAGAAAATCAACAAAGAAGCAGAATCAAATTACACCCTCGATCAATTGGACCCAATAGACATCTATAGAACCTTCTGTCTAACAAATGTAGAATGTACATTCTACTTAACAACACATGATATATGTTTCAGAATATATCATATGGTAGGTAACAAAATAAATCTTAACAAATGTTAAAAGATAGAAATCATATAGAATATCTTCTCTGACCACAAGGCAATAAAACTAGAAATCAATAATAAGAAAAACTTTGGAAACCACACAAATGAAATTAAGCAACTTACTCCTGAACAATCAATGAATCTAGGAAGCAATCAACGAGGAAATTTTAAAATTTCTTGAAATGAATAAAAAATAGAAAAAACATACCTTTGGGATACAGAAAAGCAGCAGAAACCAGATCTATGGGATACAGAAAAAGCAGCTCTAAGAGGGAAGTTTAAAGAAGTCAATGCCTCCATTAAAACAAAACAAAACAAAAAAACACTAAGAGTCAGCGCTGTGGCATAGTGGGTAAAGTCACCACCTGCAGTGCTGAATCCCATATAGTCCCCGGTTCGAGTCCCGGCTGCTCCACCTCCAATACAGCTCTCTGCTATGGCTGAGAAAGCAGTAGAAGATGGCCCAAGTGCTTGGGCCCCTGCACCTGCATGGGAGACCTGGAAGAAGCTCCTGACTCCTAGCTTCGGATGGGCCCAGGTCCGGCCATTGTGGCCATTTGGAGAGTGAACCAGAGGATGGAAGACCTCTCTCTCTCTGTCTCCATGTCTCTGCTTCTGCCTCTCTATAACTCTTCCTTTCAAATAAATCAATTAATTAAAAAAAAACTCAAATAAACAACTTATCACTCTACCTCAAGGAACCAGAAAACAAGAAAAAATCAAATCTGAAATTGGTAAAAAGAAAGAAATAATAAAACTAAGAGAATAATAAATGATATCAAAACCAAAAGACAAAAATAAATCAATGAATTAATGACTTGGTTCTTTGAAAGGTAAGCAAAATTGGTAAACCTTTAGCTAGACTAACAAAGAAGAAAAGAGAGAAGATTCAACAATGTAGAATCAGAGATGAAAGTGGAGACATTACAACTGTCATACAATTTAATAACCTAGAAGAAATGGACAAATTCTTGGACACAAACACTTTACCAAGCCTGAATCATGAGAAAGTGGAATACCTAAACAGATCAATAATGAATAATGAGATTAGATTAGTAACACAAAATCTTCCATCAAAGAAAAACCCTTGAGGGAGCCCCGTGGTACAGTGGGTTAATACTCTGCCTGTGGTGCCGGCATCTCATGTGGGCCCAGGTTCTAGTCCTGGCTGCTCCTCTTCTGATCCAGCTCTCTGCTATGGCCTGGGAAAGCAGTGGAGGATGGCCCAAGTCCTCTGGCCCCTGCACCTGCTTGGGAGACCGGGGAGAGGCACCTGGCTCCTGGCTTCAGATCAGCGTTGCTCCAACCTTTGCAGCCATCTGGGGAGTGAATCAATGGAAGGAAGACCTTTCTCTGTCTCTCCCTCTCACTGTCTGTAACTTTACCTCTCAAATAAATAAATAAATCTTTTTAAAAAGAAGATGAAAAGAAAAACCCAAGACCAGATGGCTTTACTGCTGAATTCAACCAAACTTTCTAGAGAATTAACACCAAAAATTTTTGAAATAATTCAAATGTAGAAGAGGATGGAATTCTTCCAAATTCATTCTTTTAACCTAGCATTAGTTTATAGAAAAACCAGCCAAGGAGAGAGAGAGAGAGAGAGAGAGAGAGAGAGAAAGTAAAGCTTAGAGGCCAATATCCTTGATGAAGATGAATACAAAAATCCTCAAAAAAAAATACTTAACAAATTGAATCCAACACCACATTAAAAATAGCATTCACCATGATCAAGTGGGATTCATCACAGAGACACAAAGATGGTTCAACACATTCAAATCAATAAATGTGGTACACCACAAAACTGAATTAAAGAACAAAATTCATATGGTCATCTCAATAGATGCAGAAAAGGAATTTGATAAAAGCCAACATCCCTTCATGCAAAAACTCTGACCAAATCAGGTATAGGAGGAATATACTTCAACATAATAAAGGGCATATATAACTAGCCAACAAGTAACATCATTTTGGATGGGGGAAAGCTGAAAATCTCTCCAAGATCGGATACAGAGTAAAACAGCTTCAACATAGTGCTGGAGGCCCCAGCTAGAGCAATTAGCAAAGAGAAAGAAATAAAGGATAATCAAATTGGAAAGGAGGAAGTCAGTTTGCCACTGTTTGCATGTGACATGATCTTATTTATAGAAAATCCCCAAGACTCCGCAAAAATAATGCTGGAACTAATAAACAAATTCAGAAAGCTTCTGGATAAAAACTCAACATAGAAAAATCAGTAGCATTATTATACAATAGTGAATCATCTGAAAATGAAGTCAAAAAAACAATCCCATTTCCAATAGCTATAAAAAATACCTGGAAATAAATTTAACCAAAAGGCAAAATATCTCCACAATGAAAACTTATAAATCATTGATAAAAGAAATTGAAGAGAACACAAAGAAATAGAAAGATATCCCATGTTCTTAGATTGAAAGAATCAATATCATTAAAATGTGCATAATACCCAAAGCAGTGTACAAATTCTATGCAATCTCTATCTCAAAATATCAATTATATTTCTAACGGAACTAAAAAAAATCTACTAACTTTTGTGTAGAACCATAAAAGACCCCCCAAATAGCCAAAGTAGCTTGAACAAAAAGTATAAAGTAGGAGGCATTACACTACATGACTTCAAAATATATAAAGCTATAGCAATTCAAATAACAAAGTATTGGCATAAAAACAGATCTATAGACTAATGGAATAGAAGTAAGCCCATTCATCTACAGTCAACTAGGCTTTAATAAAGATGCTAAGAACATGCATTGGAAAAATGATAATTGTTAATAAATGGCTTTTGACAACTGGAAATTCACATGCAGAAGAATAAAACTAACCCCCATCTCTCACTATGTACAAAAATTAGTTCATATGGATTGAAGACCTAAATGTCAGGCACGAAACTTTGAAACTATTAGAAGGAAATACAGGAAAAACACTTCAGGACACTGGAATGGGCAAGGCTTTTCTAGATTTGACCCCCAAAGTACAGAAAATAATAGCAAAAATAAACAAATGGGGCTTTATCAAATCAAAGAGCTTTTGGACAGTTAAAAAAATGATCAACAAGGTGAATTTACAACCTACATAATGGTATACATATTTTCAAGTATATATCTGATAAGGGGGGTTAATATGTAGAGTATGTAAGAAACTCAAACAGCTCAATATCAAAAAATCACAAATAATCCAAACAAAATGAATAGCAAGTCTAAACAAACAGTTCTCAAAGGAAGACATACAAAAGGCCAACAAGTACTTGAAAATATGTTCAATGTCACTAATCATCAAAGACATGCAAGTCCAAACCACAGTGAGATATCATCTGCCTCCAGAAACATTGGCTATTGTCAAACAGACAGAAAATAACAAGTGTTGGCAAGGCTGTGGAGAAAAGGGAACCCTTGCACACTGCTGGGGGAAGGTAAATTAGTACAGCCATCGTGGAAAACAGTATGGAGGTGCCTCAAAATATTTAAAAGTAGAACTACCATATGACCCAGCAGATCCACTCCTGGTTATATACCCAAGGGAAATGAAATACATCTGTGGAAGACATGTCTGCACTCCCATGCTTATTGCAGCACTATTCACAATGACCAAGACACTGGAAACAACCTAAGTGACTGTCCTTTGCTGAGTAAAGACAGTGTGGTACAAACACACAATGGGGTATTATTCAGCAATCAAAGGATGAAACTGTCACAACTGGAAATCATTATATAAAGTGAAGCAACACAAGCACAAATGGAGTCTAAGAAAAGAGGTGATCTCGTAGAAGTTAACAAATTGGCAGTTACCAGAGGCTAGGGAGGGGGTATGGAGGGAAGGATGGGAAAGGTTGATTAATGGGCACTAAATTATAGCTAGACAGGAGTATGAAGTTCTAGGTTTCTACTGAGTAGTAGGGTGACTATAGATAATATTAACGTACTGCATATTTCTCTATTAAAGAAAAACCCAGAAGATAAGATTTTGGAATGCTTTCACTATAAAGAAATGTTAAATGATTAAAAACATAAATATATTTATCCTGATATATAATAAATATAATATACTGATAGGATATTACACGATATACACACATGATGAAACACTACCTAGTTTCCTGTAAATATACATAATTTCTGTTTGTTACAACGAAACCTGGTCATTTGCAACAAGATGGAGGAATTTGGAAAACATCATGCTGAGTGAATTGAGCCAGTCCCAAAGGGACAAATATCATATGTTCTCCCTGATCGGCGACAACTAACTGAGCCCCAAGGGGGAAACTTGTTGAAATGAAATGGACACTATGAGAAACAGTGACTTGATCAGCTCTTGTTCTGACTGTTGATATACAATGTAATATTTTATCCATTTTAGTATTTTTTTTGTTCTAGTACCATTGGTTGAACTCTGTAATTAACACACAATTATTCTTAGGTGTTTAAATTTTAACTGAAAAGTGATCCCTGTTAAGAATTTGGAAAACATTATGCTGAGTGTAATAAGCCAATCCCAAAGGGACAAATACCACTTGTTCTCCTTGATAGGTGACAACGAACTGAGCACCAAAAAGGAAACCTGTTAAAGTGAAATGAACACTAGGAGAAATGGTGACTTGATCAGCCCTCACCCTGACTGTTGATGAGCAACTTGATATGTTATCCCTCTTAGTATTTTTTTTGTTTGTTCTACTTAATACTTTTGGTTGAATACTGTAATCAATAGACAATTCTTCTTAAGTGCTGAAACTTAACTGAAAAGTGATCACTGTTAAATGTAAGAGTGGGAATAAGAGAGGGAAGAGATGTGCAATTCGGGACATGCTCAAGCTGACTTACCTCAAACGGTAGAGTTAGAAACATACCAGGGATTCCAATTCAATCCCATCAAGGTGGCATGTACCAATGCCATCTCACTAGTCCCAGTGATCAAATTCTGTTCACAATTGATCATAATGATAGGACTAAGAACCAAAGGGATCACAGAAACAAGAATAGTGTCTGCAAATACTAGCTGATAGAATCAAAAAGGGAGAGAATGATCCAACATGGGAAGTGAGATACACAGCAGACCCATAGAATGGCAAATGTCCTAAACAGCACTCTGGCCTCAGAATCAGCCCTTAAGGCCTGCAAATCTGGCTGAAAAGCCCATGAGAGTATTTCAGGCATGGAAAGCCAAGACACTCTTGGGGGGAAAAAAAAAACCTAAATGAAAGATCTCTGCGAGTGAGATCCCAGTGGAAAGAAAGGGTCATCAAAGAAGGAGGTACCTTTCTCTGAAGGGAGGAGAGAACTTCTACTTTGACCATGACCTTGTCTAAATATGATCAGAGTCAGTGAACTCAGGGGGCTTCCATAGCCTTGGCAGCTCATGACAAGAGCCTAGGGTGATTACTGATGCCATAAACAAGAGTGTCAATTTGTTAAGTCAACAACAGGAGTCACTGTGCACTTACTCCTCATGTAGGATCTTTGTCCTTAGTGTGCTGTACATTGAGATTTAATGCTATAACTAGTACTCAAACAGTATTTTTCACTTTATGTTTCTGTGTGGGAGCAAACTGTTGAAATCTTTACTTAATGTATGCTAAACTGATCTTCTGTATATAAAGAGAAATGAAAATGAATCTTGAAGTGAATGGAAGGGGAGAGGGAGTGGGAAAGGGGAGGGTTGCGGGTGGGAGGGACATTATGGGGGGGAAGCCATTGTAATCCATAAGCTGTACTTTGGAAATTTATATTCATTAAATAAAAGTTTGAAAGCAAAAAAAAATTTAAACAATAATAACATAAAGTTCAAAATGTTTCACAAAATTTTTTTTTAAAAGATCAAGGAGGGGGGCTGGCACCGTGGCATAGTAGGTTAATCCTCCACCTGCGGTGCGGCATTCCATATGGATTCCAGTTCTAGTCCTGGCTGTTCCTTTTCCTATCCAGCTCTCTGCTATGGCCTGGGAAAGCAGTAGAAGATGGCCCAAGTCCTTGGGCCCCTGCACGCACGTGGGAGACCCAGTAGACACTCCTGGCTCCTGGCTTTGGATCAGCACAGCTCCGGCCGTTGCGGCCATTTGGGGAGTGAACCAACAGAAGGAAGACCTTTCTGTCTCTCTCTCATTGTCTGTAAGTCTACCTCTTAAATAAAAATTAAAAAAAAAAAGTTCAAGGAGGATAGTGCTGTGTGCATTTTTTTTTTAAGATTTATTTATTTATTTATTTGAAAGGCAAAGTTACAGACAGGAAGAGGCAGAGAGAGAGAGATCTTCCATCCACTGGTTCACTCCCCAAATGGCCATAATGGCCAGTGCTGGGCCCATCCAAAGCCAGGAGCCAGGAGCTTCTTCCAGGTCTCCCATTTGGGTGCAGAGGCCCAAGCACTTGGACCATCTTCTGCTTTCCAGGCCATAGCAGAGAGCTGGATCAGAAGAGGAGCAGCTGGATCTCAAACTGGCACCCATATGGGATGCCAGCGCTGCAGGCGGAAGCTTGACTTACTATGCCACAGAGCCAGCCCTGGCTGTGTGCATTTTGTTCACTGCTATATTCCCAGTAACTACCAAGTGCCTAGCTTATTCTTGATGCCCAATAAATAGCTGTGGAATGAATTAATGAGTCGGTGCCACAGAGGAAGTTGCAGAGACCTGAAGACATCTCATCCAACCATTGGAGCCCGTGAGGTATCCTGGCCTTCAACAGAATCTTTGCTCTAGCTCAAGAAGGCTCTGCCTGATTTTCAGGCCCTGTTCCATGGACACCCAGACAAATCTGGCCCTGCTGATTGCCCTGTAAGTTCATTGCAGAGTATCCCTCTCCACTGGCAAGTCTCCCTTAGGCACAGTTCCATGGTTTAGGTTCAAGGCCAGCCAAGTAAATGCAAATAAAGATGTGAAAATCTCCAGGTCGACTGAGGCTTGATAGACTTGGGACTCCTAAACTCCGTTTTACTGACTGCCTTTTACTAACTGCCAATTTTATTAACTCTTGGACATTTCCAAAGAAAGCTGATCTCATTCTACAACATTCTCATTCTTCTTCATTTTGTTCATAGAAGGGAGTCTTGGCTTAAAGCTGTAGGGTTTCCGTGTCTCTTGTCATCATCAGAGTCTTCATCATTGGAAAGATGCGGATAGCAGCAACTGCAGCCTCGCGGTGGGGTGGGGGTGGGGCAGCACCAATAGCTTCCTTCCTCCACACCTGTGGCAGCAATTGTTAAGATGCCCATATCTAATGTCAGAGTGTCTGGCTTCAATTCCTGGCTCTTATTCCAAACTAATGCAGACCTTGGGAGGCAGCGGTAATGACTCAAATAATTGGGTTCCTGCCACCTGCTTGGGAGATCTGGATTGCTCCCAACTCCTCGCTCTTGGCCCAGCCCAGCCCAGGCAGTTGGGGGTATTTAGGGAGGGAACCAACTGATGGGAGCTCCCTCTCTCTGTCTCTCAAAGTAAATTTAAAACAAAATTTTTAACGATATGGAGAATAAAACTTCACGGTCATATTTTTCTCTTCATCACTTAAATCCATGTGGAACCCTTACATCAACTCCCTTCCTCTGTGTCCCATTCCCTGGCCTGTCTTCACTTTTCTGTGCTCTGGAGATCACCACTGGGATGGCTAATTGCATGTGTCAACTTGACTGGATGCCCAGATAGCTGGTTAAACATTATTTCTGGGTGTTTCTGCAAGGATAGTTCCTGAAGAGATTGACATTTGAGTTGGTGGACTGAGTAAAGCAGATGGCTCTTCCCATGAGGGGGTGGGGGTGGGGGCCCATCCAGTCCGCTGAAGGCCTGAACAGAACACGAAGGCAAGAGGGAGGCTGAATCCACCCTCTGCCTGACTTCTTGGGTTGGGATGTTGCTCTCTTGCCCGCAGTGCTCCTGGCTCTCAGTCCTTTGAAGCGCACCACCAGCTTTCCTGGGTGTCCAGTTTACAGGCTGCGAGATGTGGGATGTGTCAGTCAATACTCTCTACAGATAGATGATGTGTGGGTGCGTAGATATGTAGGTAGGTAGGATGAAAAATAGATTTACTTGTGTGTATGTACACACTCTCCTATTGGCTCCCTCTGTAGAGAAGCCTGATTAATGTAACTACTAACAGGCTATTGGAGGCTGCTGGGCATCAGAAGAGAGGAGGCAACCATCTAGAAGAGAAAAATCCAGAGGCCACAAAGGGAAAGTGCTTGAATCTCCCCTCCACCCCCTCACTCAAGTGCTATCTTTCCCAGTGGCCCATCCCCCTCCCGAGCCCCCACAGCCTTCCTGAAGTAGCCCGAGGCCATCTCCAGGGCCAGCCTTAGTGGCAGATTGCTGGGCTTTGCAGCTCACAGTTTGCAGTCCTTGGCTGGCTGCCAGGGCACTTCATTTCTCATGACTTTTCTCGCTGCAATTCATTTCCCTGTGATTGGAGACAATTAGGATGCCAGCAAATGGCAGGCCCAGCCCTGCTTGGCAGTTACATCACCACAAACATGTGTATACTGCCCACTGGGAGCAAGTGCACTGCTAACGAGGAAGGTTAATTACAAAGTGAGGGTCACCCCAGCAGGGCCCCTCACCACATTCACCACATTTCAGCCACTCTTGGAGACAGGCCAGGCACTAAAGCCTTGGCTGGAAAGACCAAAATGATTTGTAGCAGCCCTTTTGGAGAGAGGGTCACTGAGCCCTGCTTAGCGGTGCAAAAGAGGTGGGGTCCCAGCTCTCAAACATATCCTGTCCGCAAGAATCTCAGAACTTCCTTCCCCAAAGGTAGCCTAGAAGAATCACGAGCTTTGGACTCCCTGGCAGGCTTGCTGTACTCCTCATTCTCTGTCCCCCTGGTGACTCATGCCATTGAGTCCCTACTCTGCTTTTCTGCCTCAAGACGCTTAAATACATCCTAAGCGAGCCTCAGCTCTCCCACACCAGAAAGGATCATGCCCTGAAGAACTATCAACCAGCCTTCCTTAATGTCCTGGGGAAAATGACATATGGGGAGTTCTGTCTAAACATGACCTATTGACTCAACAAGCAGTGCCTGTGCTAACCGACGATTCCCGCCTTTCACATGTTTCAGTAAAACCTAGTCAGGAGCAGCTTCTGTGATACCTTACGTTCTACCTCTTCAAGCTACCGCAGTTAGGTCAAGCATCACCTTTGACATCTTAACTGGAAGACAAGCCCCAGCATCACAGAAGTGGAAAGAATTGGAAGGAAACCTGTGTTCTGAGCACAAAATGAAATGGGCACTCGGCTCAGAGAGGGCTGTAAGGATGAGCCTATTGGAATCCACTTCATTATGGCAGAGAATTCTGATTGCTTGCAATAATCCCTCTGGCTTGCCCTTGAGGATTTTCTTGTGTCTTCAAAAGGTCTTTTTCTACACTTTTTTAAGTCCATTTTCCCCTCATACATGGACAAAATGAAACTGATTCCTAGAAAACAATTTATATATTTCAGCTGTATTTGACCCAAACCCTTTTCTTGGTGAGGAGTTAAACCAATACGAAACATCTGTAAGGGATGAGGACCAGCAAGTGCACAGTGCAAGGAGGGAGTGGCAGAGCATCAGGCTCATGGGACAAACAGAAGCCAAATAACAAAAGCAAAAGAGTTCGTATCGTGTCTTGTGGATGAGTAACAATATTTAACAGTTTTTTTTCCAGAAGAACGTTATCATTCACATATACACTGCCAAAGGCATGTGCAGATTTACACACAATTCCTTCACTGCAAGCTATAAATCCCTCTTCCATCCCCCATCAAGAAGCACCTCACCATGCATGTGATTTAGGATAATGTTATTACAGGAACCAAGTGTATCCATCATTGTAGTCAAACGAATTATTCACAGTATGTAGGGCTTTAACTCTTGTGAATAACAAGTTTCTGACAACATGCTGAGAGTGTTGTCTGTTTTGCTTACTGACATGCCCCCAACCCCCGCAATGGTCATTGACACAGGGCAGGTGCTCAGTATCTATCTGTGGGATGGACGGATGGATGGATGGATGGATCTGCCTTAGAACTGATGTGACAAACCAGCGTGTCATGACTCCAGCAGCTGAGAACCAGTGTGGCTGGAAAGCACATTGCCACTGAAAGCTTTTAAGCAAAGGCTTGACAGGGTCATGTTCATGTTTTTGAAAGATCACTCTGCCTGCTGCGTGAAGGATGGATAGGAGAAGAGCCCAGCAGCAGGGAGACCTGCTAGGAGGCTGGTGCAGTGATGCATGCAGGAAATGATAAGTTTCTGAACCATGACGTGGAGAGGATGGGGTAGATTCAAGAAATATTTAATAGAACTGAGCAGATCTTAATCAAAGAATCTCTTTCCCATCAAGTCACTAAATATGATCAATTACCAATATAGGCCAGAGCAAGGACCAGGAATGCTCATCAGCCTGAAATCACAGGGGCAAAGCCCATCTGACTTGAATATAAGCAGAACAGGAAGCCACCTTTATATTACAGTGTCAAGAGCACATGCAGGAGCCCAAATCAAACAAACCTGTACCACTCACTGCTGAAATGATGCCACTGAGGCAGTGTTTCCTGGTTTTGAGCCTTGCCTCTCCAGGTGATTTTAAAGCACCTTAATTTACTTGAGAAGTGGGGAGAGTAATATTTGTTAAGTATAAAAGCCATTCTACACACATTTACTGAACGCTCACATTGACCTTGCAATTTTAATATTGCTAAGAGGAAACGGAAGCTTAGAGAAGATATACAAATAACAAGTGAGAAAGCTGTGATTTGAATTTAGGTCTCTGTGATTTCTTTTTCCTGGGTGAATCCTAACCAATGCCATCATCATTACGGTTACTATTGCTTTCTCTCTATTTTGTTCCTTTGACAAAAACAAGAGTAGTGGGCCTGAGGAAGGAGGAATTGGTGGGGGTTCTTAGAGTTGTGCATGTTGCAGACAAGATAGGAAAAGTTTATATGTAATACACATGTTCAATTTTATACCTTGACAGTGAAGGCCTGCGCTAGGAAGTGGACAGCAACAATCGGGGCCAGACAGGCCAGTGAAACTGAGGCTTCTGAGCCCCTCATTGTCATGAGCCATGAGTTATTAGATACCTGCAGAAGCTCCCAGGTGAGGGACACTACGGTTTGAAATAATGGCTAAACCCAAACCAAGGATATGAAAGTGGAAACAAGGAAGAGAAGCTTTCTCCATATTTTCACAGAATAATGGGAGGAACCCCACCCGCCCTGACCCTACGAGGAAAAGTTGCTGTTTCTTAGAAGTTTACTTTTAGTTTGAGGGGAGAGTGATCCAACATGGGAAGTGAGATACTCAGCAGACTCATAGAATGGCAGATGTCCTAAATAGCACTCTGGCCTCAGAATCAGCCCTAAAGGCATTCGGATCTGGCTGAAAAGCCCATGAGAGTATTTCAGGCATGGAAAGCCAAGACACTCTGGCAAAAGATCTCTGCGAGTGAGATCCCAGTGGAAAGAACAGGTCTTCAAAGAAGGAGGTACCTTTCTCTGAAGGGAGGAGAGAACCTCCACTTTGACTATGACCTTGTCTAAACAAGATAAGAGTCGGAGAACTCAGAGGGCTTCCATAGCCTTGGAAACTCATGACTGGAGCATAGGGAGACTACTGATGCCATAGACAGGAGTGTCAATTGGTAAAGTCAACAACAGGAGTCACTGTGCACTTACTCCTCATGTAGGATCTCTGTCCTTAATGTGCTGTGCATTGAGATTTAATGCTATAACGAGTACTCAAACAATATATTTCACTTTGTGTTTCTATGGGGGTGCAAACTGTTGAAATCTTTACTTAATGCATACTAAACTGATCCTCTGTAAAAAAAAAAAAAAAGAAATTAGCAACTCCCAACTTGACTCTCACTGGGATTAAACATGACAATAGGTCTGATCTGATTTCATCATCATTTAAAAAAAATCATCTATTATTTTTCACTTTATGTTTCTGTGTGGGAGCAAACTGTTGAAATCCTTACTTAATGTATACTAAGCTGATCTTCTGTATATTAAGATAATCAAAAATGTATCTTGATGTGAATGGAAGGGGAGAGGGAGTGGGAAAGGGGAGGGTAGTGGGTGGGAGGGACGGTATGTGGGGGAAGCCATTGTAATCCATAAATCGTACTTTGGAAATTTATATTCATTAAATAAAAGTTAAAAAAAAAAAGAAGTTTACTTTTAGTTTGAAGATTTCTCATTTTATTAATTATATCTTGTTCCTCTCTTCCAGAACTTAGTACTTGTCCACACCTGAGGCATCGTTATGTCCTACTTTGCAGGTCCTGGAATTTTCTTTCCTTCTTGTTTTATTTCCTGGATATTTTATCACCTAATAGAATGGGGTTGTAATATCATCCTTCATGGAGATATCTTTCTCTGAAGGGAGGAGAGAACTTCCACTTTGACTATGACCTTGTCTAAATAAGATCAAAGTCGGCGAACTCAAAAGGCTTCCATAGCCTTGGCAACTCATGACTAGAGCCTAGGGTGATTACTGACACCATAAACAAGAGTGTCAAATTGTTAAGTCAACAACAGGAGTCACTGTGTACTTACTCCTCATGTAGGATCTCTGTCCTTAATGTGTTGTTCAATGTGAATTAATGCTATGACTAGTACTGAAACAGTATTTTACACTTTATGTTCTGTGTGGGTGCAAACTGATGAAATCTTTACTTAATATATACTAAATTGATCTTCTTTATATAAAGATAATTGAAAATGAATTTTTTTTTTGACAGGCAGAGTGGATAGTGAGTGAGAGAAGACAGAGAGAAAGGTCTTCCTTTTGCCGTTGGTTCACCCTCCAGTGGCCGCCATGGCTGGTGCGCTGTGGCCTGTGCACTGCGTTAATCCGAAGCCAGGAGCCAGGTGCTTCTCCTGGTCTCCCATGGGGTGCAGGGCCCAAGCACTTGGGCCATCCTCCACTGCCTTCCCAGGCCATAGCAGAGAGCTGGCCTGGAAGAGGGGCAACTGGGACAGAATCCGGCGCCCCGACCAGGACTAGAACCCGGTGTGCCGGCACCGCTAGGTGGAGGATTAGCCTATTGAGCAGCGGCGCCGGCCGAAAATGAATCTTGATGTGAATGGAATGGGAGAGGGAGCGGGAGATGGGAGGGGTGTGGGTGGGAGGGAAGTTATGGGTGGGGGGAAGCCATTGTAATCCATAAACTGTACTTTGGAAATTTAAATTTACTAAATAAAAGTTTAAAAAAAAATCATCCTTCATGAGCAGGGTGTGTCAGCCAGACCTTAATAGTGCCAGAGCTAAAAATAAATTAATTTCAGTCTATTGGTATAAAGATGTGCCCTGGCTTAGTGATTCTAATTTTTTGTTGTTGTTACGTAAATTAACCCATTTATTATAGGCTACTGATGTCTCAAAATGGCACCTCTCCCGCTCTTTCATTTCTGTCTTCTGGTGGCAGACTTTACTGTGAAGGCAGAAGTGGTGTTGTACATCCAGGCACTACCAGCTACTGCTTATTTTCATGTGGGAACCGCATGCCAGATCCCCACAGCTCCTCTTCATCTTGCTTTTGCCACAGAAGGAGTAAATGTACTTGCATGCTGGCTGATTTTCCAGAGGAAGGCACCATCGCTGGTCCTGTATTACCCATGATCTCAATGTTCTTGGTGAGTTGAGCCATATTACAGCCACCTAGTGACAAGCCCAGAAAGGCTTACTGATTTTGAAAGTTTGAGACTTGTGCATTGAGTTTATTACATCAGGACAAACAATAAGGAAAAGGGAGATGGTAGAAGTTAAGCAGAACAAGCAACAAAGCAGATAGAGGGGCAGAAGTTTGATGTCATAGTTAAGACACTGGTTATGATGCCCATAATCTATATCTGAGTGCCTGGGTTTGAGTCCTGGTTCCACTGCCATTTCTAACTTCCTGCTAATGTGCACCTTGGAAAGCAGCACTGTTGTGGGAGACCTAGATTGACTTCCTGGCTCTTGGCTCTGGCCCTAGCTGCAGCTCCAGCCATTGTGGGCATTTAGAGAGTGAACCGGTAGATAGGAGATTCTCTCTCTCCCTCTCTGTCTCTCTCTCTTTGTGTGTGTATGTGTGTGTGTGTGTGTGTGTGTGTGTTTCTCTCTCTCCTTTTTACCCCTCCTTCCCTCTCAAATACATAATTTTTAAAAATTAGATAGGACAAGAGTTGTACTCTACATGAGGGAGAGTACAGGGGCAGCTGGGTCAAAGCCAAACAATGGGTTGGTCACTAGCTAAGCACCAGTGAGGGCAAAGTACATCAGACCCTCTGATAATTAGCTTTGTTAGCTCTCTCAGAACTGAGTGGGGGGCAGGCCTCTAGTCTCATAGTTAAGCCACAGCTTGGAATGCCCTTCCCATATTGAAGTGCCTGCCTCAAATCCCGGCTGTTCTACTTCCAGTCCAGCTTCCTGCTAATGTGCACTTTGTACGGTAGCAGATGATGACTCAGGAAGTTGGGTTTCTGTCACATACGTGGAAGATCCAGACTGAGTTCCCAGCTCCCAGCCATTGTAGGCATCTGGGGAGTGAACCATGTATAGGGGCTCTTTGTCTTCATCTATGTGTCTCTCTGCCTTTCAAATTAAAAAAAAATGAATTAAAAAAAGAGAATTTGTCAGGTTCAAGAGCTCTAATGAATGGTAGCCAAAGTCGAAAGGCAGACTGATAAGCTAAATGCCAAGCCATTGACTGCTAGAAAAAAAGCGTTGAGTGCTAGTTGGTCTGAAGCTCACACCCTCCCCCTGGATAACACTAAGAAATAAACTGACAGTATCCTGGCCTTTGGCTCTCAGTTTTCCTAGACCTTTTGAAATACTTCCCTCTGTGAGCAGTCAGTTAGTATAGGTGATGATATTAAAGCTCTTTCGAGCCTTCACATTCTAGGAAAACTTCCTGAAATTACCCTGAATTCCCTCACAGTGGTTACATCCATCCATTTATCCCCTTCATTTAGTAAATACTTATTGATGCCTACTATATTCCCAGCAATGTTCCAGCAGCTTGGGCTATAACTGGTAGGAGAGATGGGATCTCAATTTTTGTGAAACTTACATTAAAACAGGGAGACATCCTGCCTACAGGGAAGCAAACACAATCAACACAGGCAGAGCAGGCCTTTAGCTTAGCACTTCAGACACCTGGATTCTACACAGAAGTATCTGGGTTCAACACCCAGCTCTGGCTCCTGACTCCAGCTGCCTGCCAATGCAGACCCTGGGAGGCAGCAGTAATGGCTCAAGAGGTTGGGTTCCTGCCACCCATGTGGGAGACCTGGCACCCAGATTCAGCCAGTCCAACTCTAGTCATTGTAAGAATTTGGGGAGTGAGCCAGGAGATGGGAGCCTCTCCGACCCTGTTATTCTCTCAGTGTCTCTCTGCCTCTCAAATATATTTTTAAAAACTTTTTGGAAATTCACTACAGAGTGTGTGAAGGGTACATGTGAGCACAGGACACTGTAAAACAGAATAGAGGGCCTCCTTAGATAGGGTGCGACTGTGTCATTTAACCAGCGAGCTGAAGAAACCAAGCTTTCACACAAAGGTGGGCCAGAGATCCAAGCAGAGGTAAGGCATCTGCCACCCCTTTGGGCTGGGAAAGAATTTGGCATGAAAGATGATCTGTGTTGCTGGCGTACAGTGAGCCGGGGGAGCACTGTGTGTGGTGAAGTTGGAGAGGAGTTAGAACAGGTCATGCAGAGCCTCGTGTACTATGATAAGGCGTTTGGATTTCATGTGATGAAGTGGAATGAGAGTTGTGGATGAATTGCAAGAACCCAAGTGATGGGATATGAGTTGTGTTTGTTAGAGGCCACCTGGTTGCTGTGTGGAGAGTGTATGTGGCTTGGGTGGCAGTAGTGTGGATTCTAGGAAGGAAGTAAATTGAGTAGAGACATTTAGAAAGAATTGAGACAAGCATTTGGCTCAGCAGTTAAGATGCCATGTGGGATGCCTGCATTGCACGTTGAGGGTGCTTAATGGAGTCCCAGCTACTCTGCTTCCAATCCAGTTTCCTGCTAACGCACATGCTGCAGGCAGCAGGTGATGGATCAAGCAGCTGGGTCCCTAACAACCACATGGCAGCCCTGCAGTGGGTTCCAGGCTTCTGGCTTTGGCCTGGACTAGCCCTGGCTGCTGCTGGCATTTGGAGAGTGAGCCAGCAGATGGAAGATTTTGCTTTGCTTCTCTTTTCTTCTTCTTCCTCTTCCTTTTCCTCCTCTTTCTTCTCTCTCTCTCTCTCTCTCTCGCCCCCCATTATAAGTAAAGTGAAAATAAGTAAGTCAAATTGAAAAATAAAAAGAATTTACAGATTTCCTGAAAAAGGATTTCCAGTAGGATTATGTAGTAAGAGATTAAACAAAGCATCTTCTAGGAAATGTTCTTCTACCAAGATCAATACTCTAGGTTTTCAAAATACTGGGTGCCAGCCTGTCTGTATTGTATGAGGTGTTCTCCAAAAAGCCTCTGGACCTGTTCACAACCACTGAAAAAGTCAACCAAGCAGCTGGAGATCATGGTCCTCCTAAAGAAACATCAGTTCAAGCAAGAGTGTTAAGGGCCAACTCTCTCCCATCTTAACCTCCTTAGTATGAGTGAGCAATGCAGCACATTTTAATTTACAGTCTCAATTAAATCACAGTATTAAGGTCACACTTTAGACACTCAGACACAACATTATTAAATCCTATCCACTTATGATTATTACTGTTGCTGTTATTAAAACTTTATAGGTATCTCTAGAGATCTTTTGAATGAACAGCAAATTCAGAGGCAATTAAATCTGATTTTTTTAAAATAAATGTTGCTGTCCAAGAGTTAGAATTAGATAAATGAACCATCAAGAACAATTTTCTATCGATTTTTTAATTTAGCCATCATCTATTGATTATCCATTGTGTGCTAAGCCAAGCACTGCTAAATCTTTGCAATTGCTCCATGCAATGGGTGTTCTTGCTTGAAAACCAAAAATCTAGGCTCACAGAAGATGTGGCCAGGTCAGAGTCACGAGCAGTGATTGCCACTAGGGTCTGGGACACAAGTGTCAAGGTCTTTTTCAGCATGCTCTTGTGAATGTGCTTTTGTTTTTTAATGACTTTCCTGGGTTTATTAGCACCCTCATGCACAAAGGACCTCTGAAATAGGCATCAAGAAAAAAACAGTGAAAACAATGGCAAACTCAGTGCCTACTAGAGGCCAGCAGATGCCAGATATTGGTGAGCGGTCCTTACAGAAGGAATCTGGGGCAAAGAAACTGTGGGAAACCAAGGTGCACACTCCCCTTCTAAGGAGGGCAGCCTCTGCTCAGCCCCATCTGCTGCTGGCAACACGGTCATGTGACCAGATCCTCTGCTTTATCAAGAAAGCAAGAAATCCAGACACAGCCACATAAGCTCTCCAGAGTTTTAAAGTTTGCAACAAAACTCAAGTGCTCTTCTAAAAAGCATGTGTGCCAACACCAAGCAAGTCTAGCAAAATGAGTGTTCAGGCAGAATGCAGCCTGCAGGATACTGAGCTCTGACTTCCCCTGTACAGATATTTAAAGCATTATTTATGATTTGGAAGAATTTATAAACAACTTTTAATGCGCAATGATGTGGCTTGGCTCAGATACCTGTCATGTAGCCATCTGACTGAATTTGCCAAGCCTTTAATAAGGGCAATATGAAGACCATGGAGCACACTAAAAAATTCTTAGGATACACAGCAGGGTGATGTGCTTCTGATAACACATTAAATTTAAAAAGCAAACTACAAAATGATACCCGAGCAAATGTTTTATGTCTTAGGCTGGAAGGTGGTTATGAGAGTGAAAACACGTGAGAAGTTACCAAACTGCACAGATTTGGCCACTGAACAGCATGGACGTCATACCTCATGCAAAAACATCAATGAGGCCTGCGTTATGATTACCATTCTGGACAGTTTTGAATGCATATCTACGAGAACTTCAAGGAAGTACAGGCAAAAAAAAAACCAATTTTATTGTGTTGGCTGTGGCATAATGGAAGATTCTCTTTTTCCCTTTCTTCATGTTGATTTCTATTACCGTTCTTGCAACATTTTGCGGGGATAGAAATTCCTCAGAACATATTATCTTCAAAAAGAGCAAGAATAGAATTTAAGCTCATTTTTTAAAGATTTATTTATTTATTTGAAAGTCAGAGTTACACAGAGAAAGAGAAGCAGAGAAGGAGAGAGGTCTTCCATCTGATGGTCACTCCCCAATTGGCAGCAATGGACAGAGCTGCGCCAATCTGAAGCCAAGAGCCAGGAGCTTATGTGGGTGCAGGGGCCCAAGGAATTGGGTCATCTTCCACAGCTTTCCAAGGCCATTAGCATTGCTGGATTGGAAGAGGAACAGCTGGGACATGTACCAGTGCCTATATGAGATACCGGCGCCACAGGCGGAGGCTTAACCTACTATGCCACAGCACCAGGCCCCCGCCTTTCAAATAAAATGAAAATAAATTAAAAATAGGACAGGAATGAGTAATATGACCATTTTGCAAATAATCCTCAGCAAATAGGATGATAAAATTACCATTGAAATAGGCAAGGAGGTAGCTAGCAAGGAGGAGCTTAGATCTTCAGTCCCTCGTTGCAGCCCTGCCTGCACCACCCAGCTTCCTTCCTTTCTCTGCAGTGGAAAACCATAGCTTCCTTGAAACCACTGCTTAGAACTGGCATTGACCTTGGGGTCAGTGTTGTGGCTTAGTGGGTAAAGCCATCATCCGTGATGCCAGCATCCCATATGGATGCCAGTTTGTGTCCCAGCTGCTCCACTTTTGATCCAGCTCCCTGCTAATGGCCTGGGAAAAGTAGCAGAAGATGGTCCAAGTGCCTGGGCTCCTGCACCATGTGGGATACCCAGAAGAAGCTTCTAGCTCCTGGCTTCAGCCTGGTGCAGCCCTGGCCATTGTGGCCATCTGGAGAATGAATCAGCAGAGGGAAGATTTCTCTCTCTTTCTCCCTCTCTCTCTATAGCTCTGCTTTCAAATATATAAATATATCTTTAAAAGAAGAAGAACTGGAACTTGCACTAGCCAAAAATAACCAATGAAGCTGCTGGTTTTGTTCCTGTGATAACCTTTAGTTCATTATAATCTCATAATACAATTACCATGGCTGACACTTCTACTTCCATCATGCATCTGACACCATGATACTTCCAAGATTTCCAAAGAAGGGCAAGGAAATGGGTAATATTCAAGGCATGGCCCAAATTCAACCCTTTATAAATATTCAATAAATCCTGTCCCAGGTACCACGGCCTATGCCTCCAAATCATATAGAGAGGGCCCCAAACCTCAGTGAGTGTAACTCACTTTTGAGCATGCTCACACTCCCTCTTGAGTGTGTGCATAATCTTTGTATGCAAACAAATCTTGCTTCTCTGCTAACACTTACCTACATCTCATCCTCAATTTCTCTCTTGCATTAGAGGCAGGAACCCAAACCTAGCCATCAGAAGACTTAGCGACTGGGCCTCCATAAACAACTGAGACTAGTCATCTGGGTTGAGGCTAATGCGGGGTATCAACCCTAATATCCTTGACACCCCTTATCAATTTTAACTCCTAAAAATATCTTTTTTAAAAAGTATTTACTTATTTGATTGTTTGTTTGAAAGGCAGAGTTACAGAGAGAGAGAGAGATAGAGACAGAAAAAGAGAGATCTGCCGGCGCCGTGGCTCAATAGGCTAATCCTCCACCTTGCGGCGCCGGCACACCGGGTTCTAGTCCCGGTTGGGGCGCCGGATTCTGTCCCGGTTGCCCCTCTTCCAGGCCAGCTCTCTGCTATGGCCAGGGAGTGCAGTGGAGGATGGCCCAGGTGCTTGGGCCCTGCACCCCATGGGAGACCAGGAAAAGCACCTGGATCCTGGCTCCTGCCATCGGATCAGCGCGGTGCGCCGGCTGCAGCGGCGGCCATTGGAGGGTGAACCAACGGCAAAGGAAGACCTTTCTCTCTGTCTCTCTCTCTCACTGTCCACTCTGCCTGTCAAAAAAAAAAAAAAAAGAAAAGAAAAGAAAAAGAGAGATCTTCCATCTGCCTGGTTCACTCCCCAGATGGCTTTAAAAGCTGGAGCTGACCCAGTCCAAAGCCGGGAGCCAGGAGCTTCTTCCAGGTCTCTCACTTGGGTGCAGGGCCCAAGCACTTGAGCCATCTTCTGCTGCCTTCCCAGGCACATTAGCAAGGAACTGGATTGGAAGTGGAGCAGCCAGCACTGCAACTGGCACCCATATGGGATGCCAGCACTGCAGGTACATTACCCTCTATGCTATGCACTGGCCCCCTAAAAAAAAATCTTAAAATGCACCCACCTCACTGGTTTCCAAGTTATCATAATGTCTTCCTGGACCACAGCAAGAGCCTCCTCACCAACCTACCTATAAGTTCCTGGTAGTTAGGGGCTGCCATTGTGCCACCAAGGAGCCAAAGAGGTTAGTCAATCTACCAAGTCAAAGTTGGGAAGAAGGGAGTCAGAGTAAAGAGGGAAAATGACTAGAAATGAAGAATGGAAGGGACCATTTCTTTTGCTTGTTGAACTCCTTTTTCGCATGTGTCACCACACCCAGACTACACCATGTGAGACCTGGGCTTTCATACAGATTATAATGGTATTCCCAAAACTAATGTACTTAGTACCAAGTTTATCTTGGAAATGCAAATTTAAAATCTCAGACAGAATCACCTGCCGAGAATGAGACTCATTCAGCCAGTACACTTGGTAAGGACTTATTATATCCCTGGCAATGTGCTTGACACTGGAAAAGCAAAGGTAAATAAGGCTACATAGTGTCTGATCTCTCTGAGTCAACCATATAGCAGGAAACGTAGTTATTAAGCAACTAATTACAGACTAATTATTTAATTACAATTTGTGATAAATGCTGTTGATGGGGAAATAAAGGAGACTGAGACTAGATACTGGGGCAAGGTGAGAGGTGTGAAATCAGAAAATGCTTCCCCAAGGTAGTGACTTGTGAACTGAGTGGAGCTTCATCCAGAAAGAAAGCAAAGGGAAGTGTATTTCAGACATAAGATGACTCTGGAAGCACTAAGAGGAAGGCAGTGTGCCGCCCAGCATACAGGGACTAAGAGCAGAGCAGTACAAGGTGAACTGCAGGTGGGAACTGGAAACAGCAGCGGATCCATCAAGATCTTTTGCACTAAAGGGATTTAAGCAAGTGATATTGATCAGAAGCCAGAAGATGATACCACAAGCTACTGGGTAGAGATGGTCAGAAAGAGGATAAGTAAGCTGCTTCCAGAATTATCTGAGAAAGGGAGCACCCTTTCCAGTGAATGGAGCTCTGATTAATCTGGCTTGCTTGTGTTTCATTTATCCTTCTACCCTGTGTCACACTGCAGCCACCATAAAGCCACGGATCTCAGTGAATGATCTTTCCAGAGCCCATCGGGTGCTGTGTCCCACCTGCAGGCTGGAGATGTACCTGAAACAAGGACCTGCCCCTTGCTCTGCCCCCACAGTCAGCTTCCTTGCTTTGCTTCCAGCAGGAGCCATGCCTGTTCCTCCAGTCTGGGCTGTGAGGAGGGTGAATTTGTCTGTTAATTTTCCACATGAGCTCATATGCACAATGAAGCACAAATGAGGAGCAGGACGTCGACACTGTCCCCAGCCGAGATATCAATTCATGCTTTAAATTGCTCCGAGTGACCCTGCTCACTGCTGAGTTCCGATTGCCATCCATCCTGATTTGTACCGAGTGGTCCTCCTGGAGCAGACAGCCCCCCGGCCTTCCCTGGGAGGTTTCACTGCTGCACCCCAGTGGCACACTAATGGCCCAGCAAGGAGGAGCCCAGGACTGAAGGCAGAGCTTCCCCAGGGTGCACAGCCAGCTCGCACCACATAGCACAGCACAGGGCCCTGTCCTGCTCCTTGTCAGCCTGCAGACGCAGACTCACACCTCCTGCTCTGAGGCCACTCCCCTCCACCCTCCACTTGATGGCTCAGCTGATTTACCGCCTGGATCATTCATCTATTTCACAGCACATATGTGAGTGAGTGTCAAACACTCTGCTCAGTTCAGAGGAGAGAAGGTGAAAAACGTACCATGTACCAGAACACTAGAGTGTTAAGAAAAATAAATAAATAAAGCCTGTGTTCAGTGGGTATATGAATGATCTCAGGCCACCTCTGTAACTCTCTGTGCTTTAAGTTCCTTGGTTGTGAAATGGGTACAATATCTGTTTCCCAAAGTAAACAAAAGAGTACCATGTGCATAAATAAAATTAAGTTTCATGTTTGTGCTTGTCACTGTACCACATAAAACAGGCTGGATAGGTCATCACCAG
This sequence comes from Oryctolagus cuniculus, assembly GCF_051225735.1. Classification (NCBI taxonomy): domain Eukaryota; kingdom Metazoa; phylum Chordata; class Mammalia; order Lagomorpha; family Leporidae; genus Oryctolagus; species Oryctolagus cuniculus. Next base: position 54,477,872 of record NC_142867.1, on the reverse strand, counting down.
AAGTGGAGATCACTTTTGGGGTGGCCTCATAAAACACCAGACGTGTGAAAAGGCCACACATCACAGGATTCCACTCACAGGAAATGTCCAGAATTGGCAAATCCATAGAGGCAGAAACCAGATCAGTGGTTGCCAGGGATTGGGGGAGGGCAGAATGGGAAGAGACTGGAATACAGGGTTTCTTTTAGGGGGTGATGAAAATGTTCGGAACTAGTGATGATGGTTGCACAACTTTCTGAAGATACTAAAAAGCACTGGATTGTATGCTTCAGAGGGATGGCATTTAAGGTGTGTGAATGACATCTCAATAAAACAATTACTTTATGTGTATGTGTGTTTATATATATGCACAACAAAGTAAATATAAGATTCACTTTGGGGGTATCTCAGGAGAAGAGCCTTGCAATATGAATCAAGATGACTGAGTTGGACACAATGGAGTTCAGAGCAAGAACTTCAAGAACATGTGGTGAGACTTGCAGGTGTCTCAAAGCAATCGTGACACCTGTCACATCGCAATAACAGCCACGCGTGGCCAATGGCTATCATCTCAGGCAACACAATTCTGGAAGACTGAAGACCAAAAAGGAATAAAGGAAGGAAAGGCACACCCACTCGTCACAAACCTCCTAGTAGCTGGCCTTGCCCTTCAATCTACCTACCACCCCTCCCCAAACTCAGCGAGGCAGAAAACACTATCCCTGTTTTGACATTTGAGCAAACTGAGGCAATAAAGAGGTGAAACAAGGTCAAGGAAAAAAGGAGTGTTGTTCATGGGTTGAGGACGAAGACACCTGGGCAAGAAGAGCTTGGATATAAAAGAGGGAACAGATGCCAGGCAGACAAGGGTTCCAGAGGATGTGTGTGCAAGGTCATTTAAGATGGACAAAACCTCACAGGGTAAAAGACGTCTTTTGCACACCACAGCAGAAAGCATGGAGTTAGGTTTGCCCTATAGTATTGGATGCCACAACCATTAGGGTGTGCAGGTTATGCTATTTTTCAGCTGGGTCACTTGAACATGAACATCAACAGGAAGGTGTCTCCATTCAGCAAAAGCTGAGGTTGCAGCGACAGGGGTTGGTGACAGTGACACAGAACAGCCTGTGCTGCTCACTCAGCACCTCCCAGGCTGCCTTCTCCCCCTGGCCTTACCCACACAGCCTCGCCACTAATCCCAGAATATTTTCACCAGCCCAGAAGAATCCCTGTAACCCATTTCCTATACCCCAACATCCACAACAGCCCCAACAGCCCTGGCTTCTTTCTCTTCTCCCTCTTCCTCTCCAGTCTCTCTCTCTCTCTCCTTTCCTTGGCGTCACTGGGTTCCATTTCTCTACAGGTCTTTATTTGGAAGCTCTTTCCTCTCCACCTTTATAAATAATCCAGGAGAGGCTTGCTCGGTCGCTCCTCTTTCATGCTAGCAATTAAAGTGGGTCTCTCTGAGGTGAGTCTGCTCCCTAAATCATTCATCAGGTAAGGAAACAGAAGAGGTGCAAACTGCTTTTTCTGTGGTGTTTTCCTACAGACCCAGAGCAAGCTGGGTGTCCCACCAATGTCAGAGCATGCCACTCAGGCACAGCTGAGTGTCCCAATGCCCAACACAGCCAGGCTCCCTGGGTGCAGGGAGGAGCTGCCCTCCCAACTCCTCAAGGTGGATTTTGACAACCTGAGGATTAAGGATGGAATAAAACCCAGTGCAGGTTTAGCTTCCTAGTCATAATAAGTCCCAAATGGAGATGTCTGGCTGTTTGGTAAGGTAACAATTCCCCAGGCCCTTAGGTATTCAGACTTGGGATGAAGTCCTGGCTCTGCCATTTCCTAGCTGTGTGGCCTTGAGCGAGTTACTTAACACCTTGTGGCCCCCAGCTCAGCAAAGCCCAGTTGCACCATGTTAGAAACTGAAAATGTTTTAAAGAATGAAGAGATAAAGAAAACCACCATGTCTGCTGCACAGAGGATCAAAAGGCACAGGTGCATAGAAGACTCAGCTCTTCCACGCCTCAGGCCTGAGCCTTTCCTTCATCCCACTCTGTAGCTATGGAAAGTGTCAGGCCAACCCTGCAGGGCTGGCCATGTAGGCAGCCGTGTCAGGTTTGCAGGACTCAAGCATCCCATGCAACAGCCCATGCATGACCCATGGATGGAAATCTCACCAGCCTGTCCATGGGAATGGCCCAGATTAGCCAGGTGGTGCCAGCCTTCTCCCTGATCTTGCTTCTTCCCACCATGGGAACCAAAATAACATCAAAAGACCCAATCCTGATTGTACAAACAAGGTGGGCTCTGTGATTTCCTCTTTTAATGAAACCGAGGTTCATTTTGCAGCCTCAGCATTAAAATCTTGATTAGTCACACATGAGAATCCTCCCTGGTCACAGCTGTCAGGAAGGGGTCAGGGAACAGGAGATGGGGGATGCATTGATTTTGTGGATCGGCTGACTCAGGAACTCAGTTCTTTCTAAGCTCAGTACCTGAAACTGTGGACAGAACATAGCTGCCTCTCAAACAAAACAAAACAAAAATTAATAAATACATGGATAGCATTCCAGGCAAAAGAAATGGGATAGTCAAAAAAGAAGGGAGCAGGCATTTATTTAGCCTATTAAGATACCCACATCTTGCACCAGAGAACAACCAGGGTTCAATTCCTTGCTCCAGCTCTGGGAGGCAGTGGTGATGGCTCAAGTAATTGGGTTCCTGTTACCCACGTGGGAGACCTGAATTGGGTTCCTAGTTCCTGGCTCTGGCCCCAGTCCCAGCCCTGCTCTGGTTGTTGCAGGTATTTGAGGAGTAAATCAGCAAATGGGAAGTTGTGTGCATGCTCTGTGTGTCTGTGCCTCTCAAAATAAATAAATAACAGGAAGATGTGAAAGAATATAGAATGCTCGGGGAATGAACTCCATACAACTTGGTTTTGCACAAATGTAACATGTAAGAGTGGGGAATGAGACAGCCAGCTCTGGTTATGAAGGGCCTTGAGTGCAAGAGAAATGCAGCAGGTTGAACCAGTACAGGGAGTGTGAGGCGACAGGGAGGGGCACATCCAGGATAACTCTCAGGCTAGTGGTAGTGAACATTGTGCACATGGTACCAAGAAATGGGTTTTAGAAGAGAATTTTTTTAGGCCCCGGAAAAGAATAAGACTATCATTGGCACCAAGAGAAGGAACAGGTTCAGAGGGCACATCTGCATATCCAATACCAAGAACATGTGAAAGCTTGACCACCAAGTGCCCTGATTTTCATAGTCTCCAAGGAATTCTTTATCTCTTGGTAATCCACTCTTTTTAGCAACAAAATTGCATATGAAAATTAAATTTGATAGGCAAAAAATTTAAACAGCAACTTTGCAAAAAATAAAAAAGATACATAAGTGACCAATAGGCATATAAGAAATATATTTGATATGATTAGTCATCAGGAAGTACAAAAATTCAAACCATAATGAGATATACCTTATACCATCAGGAGAACTATGTTTTTAAAAGATACATAACACATCAGGGCTGTGGAGCAGCGGGTTAAGCCATTGGCTATGGTGCCAGCATTCTATACGGGCTCTGGTTCAAGTCCCAGATGCTCTACTTCTGATTCCTGCTAATAAGCCTGGGAAAGCAGAAGAAGATTCCTAGAGTCCCTGGGCCCTGCTACCCACATGGGAGACCCAGATGAAGTTCCTGGCTCTTGGTTTCAGCCTGGCCCAGCCCTGGCCATTGCAGCCATTTGGAGAGTGAACCAGTGGATGGAAGATCCCTCTGTCTCTCCTTCTCTATCTCTGTAACTCATCAGGCCCAACAAATAAATAAATCTGTTATAAAGTAAAAAAAAAAAAAAAGAAAGAAAGAATAGGTAATAATGAGATAATAATAATAGAATGTGGAGAAATTACAATCTAAATACTGATGATGGGAAGGTGATGCCTAATTACATTTGAACGTATTATAATGAACAGAATTTAAAAGATTGACAAAGCAAGGGATAAAACTAAGTGTTGACAAGGGTGTGGACCAACTGGAACCCACATTTTGGCTAGCAGGAATGCAAAATGCTACAACCACTTGGAACACAGTTAGACATTATCTAACAAAGTTAAACAAAGTCATACCACGTTGAGTTCCTAGGAATTTACACGGGAGAAATGAAGATGTCGTCACAAGGTTTGTGCAACTCTAGTAGTAATATGCACAGCCACAAGAATAAACAACAGGGGCCGGCGCCGTGGCGTACTAGGTTAATCCTCCACCTGTGGTGCCGGCATCCCATATGGGCACCAGGTTCTAGTCCCGGCTGCTCGTCTTCCAGTCCAGCTCTCTGCTGGGGCCCATGAAGGCAGTGGAGGATGGCCCAAGTGCTTTGGCCCCTGCACCCGCGTGGGAGACCAGGAAGAGGCACCTGGCTCCTGGCTTCGGATCAGAGCAGTTCCAGCCATTGGGGCCATTTGGGGTGTGAACCATCGGATGGAAGACTTTTCTCTCTGTTTCTCTCTCTCACTGTCTGTAACTCTACCTGTCAAATAAATAAATAAAAAATCTTAAAAAAAAAAAAAGAATAAACAACAGGGATACTCCAAAAAGCCGACTGAAGCTCAGAAACATTAGTCTGAGCAACAGAAGCTAGAGGAAGATGAAATAATTCTTCAAAGTGCTGAAATAAAATAACTGCTGGCCTAGATTCTATAAACAACAGCTATCTTCTAAAGCTACAAGCAAAGTTATCGTAAGCTAAAAAAATGGATTGTCAGAAATCATAATGGAAAGTTTAAATACTTTGAACTGAATGATAATGAATCTTAGTTAACAAAACCAGTGGGATGAAATAAAACTTTGGTTAGAGAACAATGACAGCCTTTGAATTGATATGTTAGAAAAGAAGAAATTTGAATAATCTAGGCACCTATCTCAGGATTTGGAAAAAAGAATTTAACATACCCAGGAAAGGGAGAGGAAAAGAATCATAAAAATGGCAAATGAATAGTTAAATAAGCAAACAAGCAGTAGAGATATCAACAAAACTGTTTCTTTCAAAAGGCTAATAAAATCGATAACCCCCATCAAACTTATCAAAAAACGTAAGAAAGAAAACAGAAATCACCGCGAGTAGAAATAAGGAGGGGAACATTCCTATAGACCCTGCAGACATTAGAAACACACTCCCACAATACACACAATAGGGTATAGAGAACTTCAGGAGCCCCATAACTGACAAAGGAAATAAGGTTGTGACTTTAAGATGTCCTAAAAAGAAATCTCTAGGCCCAAGTAGTTTCCCTGGGGAATTCTACTGAACATTTTAAGAAAATTTAACACAATCTTTCTGAAAAACAGAAGAGGGAATACCTCTCAACTCTTTAAAAGACAGGCTTCTCTGGCCGGCGCCATGGCTCAATAGGCTAATCCTCTGCCTGCGGCACCGGCACACCGGGTTCTAGTCCCAGTCGGGGCGCCGGATTCTGTCCCGGTTGCCCCTCTTCCAGGCCAGCTCTCTGCTATGGCCCGGGAAGGCAGTGGAGGATGGCCCAAGTTCTTGGGCCCTGCACCCCATGGGAGACCAGGAGAAGCACCTGGCTCCTGGCTTCGGATCAGCGTGATGCCCCAGCCGCAGCACGCTGGCCGCAGCGGCCACTGGAGGGTGAACCAACGGCAAAAGAAAGACCTTTCTCTCTGTCTCTCTCTCTCACTGTCCACTCTGTCTGTCAAAATAAATAAATAAATAAATAAAAAATAAAAAGACAGGTTTCTCTGATACCAAAACTAGACAAAAACTACAGACAAGAAAAGTACAGACCCACATCCCTCATAAAACATAGATGAAAAACATTAACAAAATGTTAGTAGATAAATTCAGTGATATAAGAAAAAAATTATATATCATAACTAAGTCCATTCTTACCATGTTTATTAGTGATGGAAGCCCTATCCCGCACAATAAGGCAAGAAAAAGATACTACATGAAAAAATAGATACAAGTATACAAATTAGAAAGGAGGAAATAAAAGTCTTCCTATTTTCAGATAACATGATAGAAAATCTGAAGGAATCCACAAAGAAAATCTTACAGTGGACAAGTGAGTTCAGCAAGGTCACTGGATACAATATCAATATATAAGGGTCAATTGTATATCTAAGTGTTAACTAAAATGTGGAAAATGAAATTTTAAATAAGGTGCTATTTACAATTACAAAACAAATTTTTAAATTATGTATAAAGCATACATAGAACTTATATGCTGAAGGCTACAAAATTCTGAAAAGAAAATCTAAATAAATATATACACTGTACTCATGGATTGGAAAACTCAACATAGAAAGGTGTCAGTTCTCTCCAGAACAAACATATCATGTGAATGTAGCTCCTATCAAAATTCTAGCAAGATTTTTTGAGACCACAAAGAAGTACACTGTAAAACTTAAAAGGAGGGGCCAGTGCCGTGGTTCACTTGGTTAATCCTCTACCTGTGGCGCCGCCATCCCATATGGGCACCAGGTTCTAGTTCCGGCTGCTCCTCTTCCAGTCCAGCTCTCTGCTGTGGCCTGGGAGGGCAGTAGAGGATGGCCCAAGTGCACCCACATGGAAGATCAGGAGGAAGCACCTGGCTCCTGGCGTGGGATCAGCATAGCACCGGCCGTTGTGGCCATTAGGGGAGTGAACCAACGGAAGGAAGACCTTTCTCTCTGTCTCTCTGTCTATAACTCTACCTGTCAAATTAAAAAAAAAAAAAAACTTATAAGGAAAGGCAAAGAAATTAAAATAGCAAAATGAATTTTATGTGGAAGACCAGGATGGAGTTCCTGTCTCCTGGCTTTGGCCTGGCCCAGACTTGGCTGTTGTGGCCATTCGGAGTATGAATCAACAGATCCCCCTCTCTTTCTATGTCCCTCTCTCTGTGTCACTATGCCTTTCAAATAAATCATAACAAGTAGAAGGACAAATAAAGGAAAAGAATGGCTCTACTCAATTTTAATACTTACTGCACATGTGACAATAATCAAAATTGTGGGATACTGCCGACGCCGCTGCTCACTAGGCTAATCCTCCACCTGCAGCACCAGCACTCCAGGTCCTAGTACCGGTTGGGGCGCCGGATTCTGTCTCGGTTGCTCCTCTTCCAGTCCAGCTCTCTGCTGTGGCCCTGGAAGGCAGTAGAGGATGGCCCAAGTGCTTGGGCCCTGTACCTGGTTCCTGGCTTCGGAGCAGTGCAGTATGCCGGCCGTGGTGGCCATTTAAGGGGTGAACCAATGGAAAAGGAAGACCTTTCTCTCTGTCTCTCTGTCTCTCTCTCACTAACTCTGCCTGTCCAAAAAAAAAAAAAATGCGTGATATTAAAAAGCAATAGATACATAGATCAATGGAACAGAATCCAGAACTAGATCCACAAATATCCCAATTGATTTTTACAAAGAGTTGAACTCACCTCAATGAAGGAAGGTTGATATTTTTAACAAATCATGTTGGAACAACTGGATATCTATGGGAGTAGGGGGACCTCTCCATCGAAATCTTATATAAAATTTAACCCAAAATGAATTGCATACCTTAACATAAAATGTAAAACTATAAAACTTTGGGAAATAAACAAAAGGGAAAATCTTCAGGGCCATGTTTTCCATGTTCTTCCTAAAACTTTAGAATTTTACATTTGATAGAACAACTGGGAAAATTGAACTTGAAGAAAACAGTCACTGCCTCCTATTTGGACTCAAGCATTTGTGAGAAACTATCCATTGTACTCCACCTCAACTGGAAGCAAACCAGCAAAGGCAATTCTGCGGAACTCGAGCTCAGCCTGGCCGAGTTAGCACATGACAGACAAACGTATTTGGACAAATTTATGCTGACCACTACCTCACACCATGCCCCTTAAAATCAATTCTGGATGGATTGTACATCTCACTGTAAAAGGTAAAACAGTATATCTTCCAGGAGAGAACAGAGAAATAACTTCACAATCTTGAGGTTGCCATAATTCCTACACACACACACACACACAATTTCCCACATTAATATCAGGAAATTCTCCACATGAAAACGACAAGACATGGGCTGATGCTGTGGCATAGCCACCTGCAGTGCCGGCATCCCATATGGGCACTGACTTGAATCCCGGCTGCTCCACTTCTGATCCAGCTCCCTGCTAATGTGCCTGGGAAAGAAGTGGAAGATGGCCCAAGTCTTTGGGCCCCTGCACCCACATGGGAGACCTGGAAGAAGCTCCAGGCTCCTGGCTTTAGATTGGCTTAGGTCCAGAAGTTGCAGCCATTTGGGGAGTGAACCGGCATATGGAAGACCTCTCTCTCTCTCTCCTCTCTCTGCCTCTCTGTAACTCTGCCTTTCAAATAAATAAATAAATCTTTTTTAAAAAAAAAGAAAAAGATAAGACACAGACCAAGACACTTAAGGTATGAAGGCAAGTCCTAGGCTAATGGAATGTTCACATCATGTATATACAACCCACAGAGAACTGTAGAAAGAATATATAGAGAATGTCTAAAAAACACTAAGAAAGGGCAGAAAATCAGGTTTTCTCAATCACTAATAAACATACAAAAAGATGTTTTTCAAGGAAATGTCAACTCAACCACAATTAAATACCACCAGAAATGGCTAGGATGGAAAAGAAGAACAGTCTCAAATGTTGGCAAGGAGGGAAACAGCTGGAACTCTGAGATCCTGTTGCAGGGAGTATAAATCTGTTCAACCCCTGGTAAAGCCTATTTGATAATGTCTACTAAAGGTCACTGCACCTGTAACCCAGGAAACCCATGATCTCATCAGAAGATAAATATAATCTAAATGCCCATCAACAATAAAATGGATTTTTAAAATTACAGTCATTGCACAATAGGATATTACAATGAAAATGGGTTAACTATCGTTATATGCAGCATCATGGTTGACTATCACAACATAATATTGAATGAAAGAAGCAAGACACCAAAAAAAAAAAAAAAACAACTTTGGGTTATTCTATTTATGCTTGTATTTATGCTTAAAACAGGTTAAAAATCTATGGTGTTGAATGCAAAGTTGTATTGACCTTTGAAAGGAGACTTGGGATAATGAGAGGGGGCTTGGCAGAATTCAGAGGTGTTGCTAATGTTCCATTTCTTGACCTGGTTAGTGCTGTGTTGGATGCATTCCCTTGATGAAAACAGATTGGATTCACTTATGACTGATGTTCTTTTCTATGTGAACGTTACTTTTCAATAAAAATCCCATTAAAAAGTTAAATTTGAGGGGTCAGTGCTGTGGCACAGAGGGTTAACACCCTGGCTTGAAGCACTGGTATCTCATATGGGTACTGGTTTGAGACCCGGCTGCTCCACTTCCGATCCAGCTCTCTGCTATGGCCTGGGAAAGCAGTGGAAGATCTCTGCACCTACATGAGAGATGGGAAGAAGCTCCTGGCTTCAGTTGGGCGCAGCTCTGGCCATTGCGGCCAATTGGGGAATGAACCATCGAATGGAAGACCTCCCTCTCTTTCTCTCTCTCTGCCTCTCTCCCTGTGTAACTCTGACTTTCAAATAAATAAATAAATCTTTAAAAAAAAGTTAGATTTGAAATGGAGATGATCAAAAAATACTATACACAAAAAGGACTGGTGTTTTTAGATTGCCTAAGAGAGGATATTGGGGAACCCAAGGGGGACCAGATGCCTGAACCTGAGGAACTTATGAGGATTGAGTGCCAGGAGACAAAGAGCAGGTGGAGCCAGGAAAGTAAGCTGAGATACCAGACGCAGAAGATGAACTCAAAAGATCCATGAACACAGAGGCAGAAATATAATCTCAGATACCGAAATGCATTTTAAAATGGAGATAGTGGTACCCAGGTGTTCGAGGACAAGGGCGTCCAAGACAAGCACTGCAGAGCAAGTAGATGATCTTACACAGCAGCTTGTTTTAACCATTTATCCCAGTTGTTTTTAGTCTTGCTGTGCAATACTTCTTGGTCCCAACTGACACAGAGTCACCTTGTAATCTTAGACTTAGAAGATAACTCCAACAGTTCCCAAAGAGTTTCAGTGGAGAAGGTGGATGGGAGTTGTACTATGCTGTATTTTAAATATTTAAAACCTCTCTCCCGCCCCTTTGAGGAAAAACAAGAATGTTTATAATACTATAATGAAATAAAAATAAAGCCATTCATCAAGAACCCTGTATTTATTTTCTTTATGTCTGAAGGTTGTTAAATCCTAATTATCCTGAACTATTTTCATACTGCTGAGCAGCCTCCACTTATGAAGTCAGTAATTAATATTCAATTTGCCTAGGGCTTTCAGATTTGCATGTTAATTATTGATTTCTTAATCACCAGGATGGGTATTTGAGAGCTTTAGAGAACACTGACATTTTGGTGAATGTTACAACAGAGTGATCATCTTTGTAGATTGGGCTTTTTAAGAAAATATTTCTGCAATCTTTTATTTTCAGATTTCCTCTCCACCTGCAGCTCTGTGATTTTCTTGAGGCATCTCCCCAGGCTTTGCACTGCTGTTTCATGATGGGATACGGAGTTTGGATCTGGAAGGGGCAACATCACCCTTTACACTTGCTGGATATTCCTTTATCAGTGTCGTTCCTCTGGCAGGGGGAGTGGAGACAGCAGGAAGAACACTGGCTGCCCAAGCAGAGCGCAGGCAGAGGAACCTGGGCCTAGTGTGGCTGAGACACTGGCGCAGTGACCTGGCCGTGGTGATTGTCTAGTGGAGTTACCCGGATTTTCCAAAGCAGAGGGCTCAAAGGGATTCTTGGTTGGTAACTGAGGAAACTGACCGGAGACAATTCTGATGGTGGATGACACTTGCAATCTAGGCAGACAACAACATCAAAGTTGTGGCCAATCAGTTTATTCACAACCACACTCCAGCCAGTCACAGGAGGACACAGACTAGGGTCTGGCTGGTTCCCAGGGGAGAGAACAGACACAAATTGGACATGCTGCTATGAATTTAGGTGACTGGACGGATGCTTCATCAGGAGCCACAGATTGAGTTGGGAGCCTGAGTATCTTCTAATCATGACCCTTCCATGATTAGAGTCAGAGAAGTAGTACGCACATAAATGACCCCTACACACACACACACACACACACACACACACACCTTGCCAAGGACTCATCCTCATGAGTCAGCTCACAGAGTATTTTATGTGGAACAGTTCTGGAATTAAAAAAAAAAAAAGTACAAGATGTCTGGTGCTTCCATCAGTCGAGAAGAAAGCAGCTGAGATCAGGAGTAGATGTGCTTGGCCAGCTATGGAAGAAATGGGGTGGAGAAAAGACACAGCAGTGAAGAACAGGACAGGCAGAGGTACAAGAGGTTTGGATATGGAGTGGAGCCTCTGAAAAATAATTTTGAAATTACAGCTGCTAAACCCTGTTATTTGCTGTTTGACACCATATGGCCCAGACCATGAACCAGGTCTCAAAGAGAAAGGCTCCCAATAGACATGTGTTGAAAGGGTTGGGGTGGGAAAGGCAGCAGCTGTGTTTGCCCCCAGAAACCCACTGTCCTGGAACAGCAGTTCTGCTGCAACAGGTTATCAGTGACCTCCATTCAGAGTGGGGCCAGTACAGCTAGGACACTTGCCTCCATCAGGACTGGCTGGGAAAGGAAGCGGCCTGTGCCCAGGAGTAGCAGCTAGAAAGAGATGCTCGGACCAGGTGAGAAGAGTGAGGCTTCGCAGAAGGCTGCTGTGGAATTCCAGGACTGTAATTTACGCTCACCATCTTATTGATTCTGCTTAATGAATTAGTCCAGAGAGGGGATTTCCCAGCAAGAAACAAAACCAACTGAATAGCGTCTAAATACCAATGACCTCCGTAACTTTAAGTACCTTAATGTGGCGTTCAGTAGATTGGCTAGATTGAGTAAACTTAATTATAGTTGAAATCTTTAGAATTACCCAGGATGGTAAACATGAATTCATTATTTAAACAATTTCATGTAACTGTTTCAAACTCGGGGCATCACACCCGTGGATGTCCCAAGATGTTAAGAAACTCAAGAGGAAGCCAGACATTTGGCCACTTCCTGTCCATCTCCTTCAGATTCTGACCCACCCTGTTTCTGAAACATTTCTGCTCTGTGCTGAGCTCTCAACCTGGTATCCACATGGTCCAGCGCCATCTTAATGTGGCTCACCCAATACCCAATCACAACCCTTTCCTCATTATTAATTAATAACTCCAATTCCTCACCTTCTCTGGATCCATTCCCTTCCACTGTCACTGGGCTCTTCCTCTTATTAAAAAGGAAAAAAAAATTCCTGCACCAAACCCCACTCTGCCCACCTTGATTTTAGTCATGTGATTTGCTTTGGCAAAACGGATGTGAGTGGGCATGAGTGAATAAAGGTCTGAAAAGTGCTTTTTCTGGCAGTGTCTAAGAAGTACCTTCCAGATCTCTGACACCTTCTTAGCTAATTTCCACCTCCACCTCGGAACAAGAAAATTCAAGTGTTGTCCCATATTTCTCATGGCAGGATACTCAGTAGGATTGTTGAAGGTCCTTTCATGAATTGTTGTATTCATTCTTCTTACACCAATGCAATAAAAAAGATGGAAGCTGTAGTTGGCACTGTGGCATAGCGAGCTGAGCTGCCACCAGCAGTGCTGGCATACCATATTGGTACTGGTTTGATCCCTGGCTACTCCACTTCCAATATAGCTCCCTGCTGGCAGCTTGGGAAAGCAGTGGAGGATGGCCCAAGTCCTTGGGCCCCTGCACCTATGTGGGAAGCCCATTGTGCTTCCATTGTGGCCATTTGGGGAGTGAGAGAGCAGATGGGAGATTGCTCTCTCTCCCTCTCTCTATCTTTCTCTCTCTCTAACTCTGTCTTTCAAATAAACAAATCTTGAAAAATAAAGGGATGGAGGTAAGCCACAGCCAAATGCACAAAGTCCAGCATATTAAAGGATAAAATAAAATCTCCTTCTCTTTCCAAGTCGCCCTCCAATCAGTAGTTATAGTTGTTTCTTTTCTCTTCCCCCCAGTTTTATTCCTATATCCTTGTCTACTATTCCTAGCCTGGACCTGATGGCCACTCATCATACCCAGCCTGGGTCAGCTGCCCCTTCCCTATGCCCCATGATGCACCACACATTTTTTCTCTGACTGTAATTCCGATTATAATAAAGTTCCCTGTTTAGGAGCCATACTGGATTGGGAACTCCTACAAGGAACAACTACATCAGTTAGTTCCTTCCTTATCTCTTTCGTGTCTGTGTCACCAGGATCCACCTAGTACAGGACCTGGCATAGATTATATTTCAGTAAAGCTATCAGGGACCTTCAAAAAGTTCATGGAAAATGTGTATTATGAAAAAAGATGCATGGATTTGAAAAATATTGCATTACAACAAACTTAATTATCAGTTCCATTTCCCATGAACTTTTCTAAGCTCCCCTGCTTAGTGGTGGCCAAAGCACACTTGAAAGTAACTGAAACATCCCCAATCCAAGCCCAGGAGTCTAGAGCACGACTTTGGGGAGCTCCTTGGTACAGCCGCTAGAATCCTAGCAGGTTCCTGCTGTTGGCCTTTCACCATTGGTCTAACCCTGAAGTAAGCCCCCCGCACTCACTTGATTCTGGTATCTGTCTTGTCTCTGCTCAGCCTGGGATCTTAGAACCCTTGAAGAAATAGCTGGAGAAAAGAAAAAGGTACTTATCTGAGAAAGCACTGTCTGAACACCAGTCAGACAAGGTCTTTGGAAGTACAAACATTTTCCATCTTAAACATGATGTGCAAGCATTGTGTGCTGCCTCAGCTGTGAGGCAGGTGCAGGGTGCCACCAGGTCAAGGCTGATCATTATTTCTGCCATCCGGACTGCTGGAGACAGGATCCATGACCCTGATGCCTCTTCTCTATCTTTGACATCTATTATTCTACGAATTTTTGATGTTTCAATCCATAGACTTGGGGGCGGGGGAAGGATAGCAGTGATTGTGAGAAAGCACTTTCTGTTCTCTCTGGGGCGTGTGATGAGTGCTGGTTCCTGAGCATGGCTGCAGTGGGGAGAAGCCAGCGAGGCATCATGCAAGCTGTGAGCGATCCTTCCATACACAGCCTGTGAAAGGCAGACTAAAGCCTTTCAAGATAGAAAGTGGTGGGTTTGCCACGTTCCCATTTCGGCAATTATCCTCAGGCTGCTCTGTTCTGTACAGTTATGGAGTGGTTATTTGGGATTAAAGGAGCAATTGAATCTGAATCAAAAATAAGTTTGAGATTCCTTGCCGCTTTGACAAACGTGTTATTACTGCCTTCGCAAAGGGGCATTTACCTGTCTGTCAGAAATAGACTTTGCTGTCCTATTGTGTGAAATCCATGGAACAGAATGAATGCTTGTGATAGGCATTTCCCAAGGGAGGCACGAGCCTTGCCACAGGGTGGGTCCCAGCCTCTCGGCAGCACCTGCAGCAATGAGCAGCGCCCTCGGACCTGCGTGCTGTAACAGCAGAATCCCACCCATCTCCTTCATTTCCAAGGCCTCTGCTGCTGCCTTCCTCATGTACAATTCGAGACCTTCCAATTGTTCCAAACATTCTCTATTTTTTCCAGGGAAAAAATACTTCGCATTTAAAGAAGGGAAGTGTTTTCGTCCTGTGACTGCACAGTCCCTACCTAATTAGTCCACACAACTTGGGTTCCCTTCAGTTTCTGAAACGTGTTCAGTTCAGAGTTAGCATCCACCATCCTCTGAGGTGTTCACTGTCAACTTTTACACTGCACACAAAGCTTGCAAGTGTGTGGCCCAGAGCCAGCTCTGCTATGAGTGCTAATCCCTGAGTAAGTGCCTACTTGATTGATTCGTCAATGGGCCAGCAACCATAAACAGGAGGCTGTGGGGGGAGCAGGGCTCTGCAAAGGCAACAACAGCAGCACCACAGGCCACCTGGGGTCCATGGGAATGGAAAAGCAGCTGCTTTCTGCAGACAGTGCTGAGTTCTGCCAAGAGGCAGAGGCAGAACCAGCCACGGGGAGAGAAGGAATTGGGTGGTACAACAGGATGTGCAATGATCAAACCTGAAGCAGTATAACAAGAGCCCAGTCCTACGGGATTCTGATTCAAGCCACTGGGGCTTTCCAAGCCAGGCCAGCCGAGGGTGACAGGCCTCCCACTGACCTGCAGAGACTCCAATTAGTCACGCAGCTACGGCTACGGCCGCCCCTAGATCACCTCGAGGGTGCTCTCAAGTCTCAGTCACCTGCAGCAGAACGCAGTCTTCTCAGAACATGGCGGCTGGGAGCTTGTGTGAGGGGAACGCCGGCATTACAGCACTGCAGAAGCTGAGCGGGAGCTGGCGGGGCAAGGTCATCCATTTCCTGTTGACGCTGTCCTGCTTGCCTGAGAGGTGCCCTGGGATGCCTGTGACTGTGGGTCTGCAGCAGACTGGTATCCCAGGGAACTTCTGGCTCTGCCCTGGGCACCCTGGGATGGCAGTGCGTTCTGAAAGGCAAAGGGTACGTAGCACAGGGACAAGCTGGGGGCCCCATGCGGGGGCCGAGTAAGTCAGCACCACCTGCATGCAGCTGGTCCATGGCTCTGTAGAGACAAGCAGGTGAATCTGTGTGAACAGATTCCTGTTGTGGCTGGGAAGGCTCTGGTGAAGAAACAGTGGCTGCCGATGTGGTGTCACATTAAGTGAAATTGGAACCACAATGGCCAGGAGGGGCCCCAGCGTGCCTAGGCTAAAGAAAGCAGGGGACCGATGTGTGTTCACAGAGCAGAGAGCTCTTCACTCATGGCTTGCACCTTCAGGAAAACCGGCAATAGCTCAGAGTCTCAGACAAGCGTCCTCTCTGCCTGAGCCGTCTCTCTGGGATAATCATTCCCCGTAAACCCTCTAAGATTTTGCATAGCTTCTCTCCATGTCCATTCTTGGTGATCTGCTGTGCCATCTGGAACTGTCTAGGGAAGCCAGGTCACAGACATAACCCAAAGAGGAGGCATAAGCCTCTCTGACGGCATGTGTGGGCTGTCTCTGGCACCAGAAGGCTGTCAGGGCTGGGCTTAGAGAGCACAGCGCAGATAGGGGAGGGAATGCTGACACTTTTGGTGCTGGAGGCAGTGGAGACGCAGGGTGATGAGGCTGATGATGCCATGGCTATATGTTGGGAAGATAGACTTGAATCAGGAAAGCAACTTTTGGTGGCTTGAAGAAGTTCTGTAGGGGACCAGCAGCACTGGCATCCCGTATGGGCGGCAGTTCAAGTCCCGGCTGCTCCACTTCCAATCCAGCTCCCTGCTGATGGCCTGGGAAAGTAGTGGAAAATGGCCCGAGTCCTCGGGCTCCTGCAGCTGCGTAGGAGACCTGGAAGAATCTCTTGAGTCCTGGCTTCATTCCAGCTCCAGCCATTACAGCCAACTGGGGAATGAACAAGTGGAGGGAAGATGTCTTTTTCTGTCTCTCCCTCTCTCTGTAACTCTGCCTCTCAAACAAATAAATGTCTTTAAAAAAAGAAAAGAAAGAAAAAAAGAACAAGAAGTAACCTGTAGGCAACTGGGTAGTCGGGGGGAAAGGTCTGCTTGGCAAGGACCTTGTTCCGACCCTGGGTGGAGGCAGCAAGGGGCGTCAGTCATCACCGGCAGGAGTGTCCTTCTGCCAGTTCTTCTTCAGCCTTCCTGGGTCACCACTAAAGCAAGCTCCTCCCCCTTTGCTTCCAAATGCCCTCCTAGTTCCATCCGGCTCGCTCCTCAGGGGCCCTCCCAGAGGGCAGGGAAATTGAACACAAGCTCCACGCAGGTTTGTTGCAGGAACCGTGATGGTTCCAAGTCCTGACAGCAAGGGACCACCCCTCTCAGCTACCACAAAGGGGCCAGTCAGCCCCAGAGGAAGCTTGAGGGCCTGTGGTGCCATTTTTAAAGACGAATTTCTAGTATGGCCAGTGATCTGTAAGATGTGGCATCTCCAATCCCAGCTGTCACACCTAGGGAATCAACCATCAAACTGTGCACGGTACAGAAAGAAAAAACTGCCACAAGAATTTTTCTTTCAAGATTTCTTCCTTCGTTCGGTAACCCAGTCTATAATATGAACGGAGAAAGTCTGTGGCAGACATTGTGCAAGATGCTGGGAACCGAGAGCAGAAAGGTAGAGATCATCACTCTTGCATTCAGCAGGGTTAGTGGAGGATCTTCCTCCATCAGCACCCAGGCTGAACATGGATTGAGTCCAGGACACCAATGTCCAACATCACTACAGGGGGCTCACAACTCTCCTCCATGTCTCTAATGCAACAGAGCCCTAACACCATGCTCCTTTGTTAAGAAAACCATAGCATGGCTGGCACTGCAGCTCACTTGGCTAATCCTCTGGCTCACTTGGCTAATCCTCTGCCTCGGTGCTGGTACCCCGGGTTCTAGTCCCGGTCGGGGCACCGGATTCTGTCCTGGTTGCTCCTCTTCCAGTCCAGCTCTCTGCTGTGGCCTGGGAATGCAGTGGAAGATGACCCAGGTCTTTGGGCTCTGCACCCACATGGGAGACCAGGAGGAGGCACCTGGCTCCTGGCTTCGGATTGGTGCAGCGCACTGGGTGCAATGCGCCTGCCGTAGCGGCCACTTGGGGGGTGAACCAATGGAAGGAAGACCTTTCTGGCTGTCTCTCTCTCTCTCACTGTCTAACTCTGCCCTGTCAAAAAAGAAAAAAAAAAAGCCATAGCAGGGCCATGCTCTACGCATCTAGGATTCTTGGTGATAAAAACACAAAGATCCTCTACCCCTGCCCAAGAGTCTGTCTTTCCAGTATGGCATCCTAGCAGCCTGCCCTGAGCCAAACAGTTGGGTGTCACATCTAATGACAACCACAGTACAACCACATGTCACATTGACTCAAAGCAGTGACAGGCAGAGTCAGATACCTTCATGCCACCAGTTACTGACTCTGTGAAAGTGGCCCTCACTCTGCCTCTGTCTCCCCTGATGAAAAATGGGGATAATAATCTCAGCCTCGGCCTCCCTGAGCGTCTAAGTACACCGAAAGGAGTCCTACAGAAAACCCTTACACTAGGGCTGGCACACGAGGTTAGCAGCAGGCTTCCGTGCCTCCTCCTCTCCCTTCTCCTAGCCCTATCCTAGCCCTCAGAGGGTCCTCCATGCCACGCAGACCTCCTTCCTCTACCAGGACAGAACTTGTCTTATCAAAACTCTCATTTCTCCAGTTTCTGTCCTTAAATAACAATGAGGACCGAAAGTCTGCTTTGGACCACAGGTCTGTGAGTCCCCATCGCTCACCCTGTAGATCCCCCCACACGAGGGGAATCCCCCAGGGGAGGATTTTTGGAGGGGTAGAACTCTGACAAGAGAACGTTAAAAGACAAGAAGACACCAAAGGCCCCCTCAGAACTCTTCCCGCCACCCCTAGCCCACCAGAGTCACCTCTCCAACAAGCCCAACAAGACAGCCTTTAGCAGTGAAGCAACAACTCCAAATTCCTCCACTCACAGGGCAAAGTGATAAATTCTCCGTGAATTCCCTTCTCCCATCCTCCCCCTTCCAAGACAGCACTCGAGGGTGGATGAGTTGCTTGTTTGTATAGTACTGCCTCCTGATTTTATAGCAAATTAAACATGCACACATTATAAACAAACAATAGATGTCTCGAGAGCAAATATACAGCTTTCAGACCCCTCATAAATTCTTCAAGAGGAGCTCTTTGCAGTTTATAGCCTCAGTGCAATTTTGAGTGAGTTACAGCCCCGTGCGGGGTGTCTGGAAGAGCTTTCTCGTTTCAGGGGCTTCATAGCAAGACTCCATTCTCCCATCCTGCAGCAGGTTCACTTAGGATTGGGGTTTGGTGATGTTCTCGTCTCACGCTGGCTCACCTTCTCCTTCTCTCCAGGCTTTTGGATTTCTTATAACATTCTCTTTTTTTAAACAAACTCAATACTCAGGCCTCACCAAGTCACAGAATGCTGGGACAAGGGAGACTGTGCCCGCCCACTCACACTTTCTTCCCTAATGTTGGATGTGCAGAGGTCAAGGCCCAGAGGTTGACTATAAGGTATGGGAAACTCAGACTGCTCTTCCTACTCCCACACACTGCTGAACCCCCAGCATAACAAAACATGTCTGTGGCCAGAAGGTGGATTATCCTCCCTACACACTGAATAGTTCTGCATCACACATCAGCCGGGTGTCCTCAAAGTCAACTCCATTCTCACGCCGTCTACCTGGAAACCGTGCCAGGCCCTACAGAGGCTCACTCCCTGAGACTTCCTCCACTGCGGACGCCACTTGCAAGTTCTGGACCGTCATCTGTACTTCTGACCCACTGGCCCTACAGTGGGAGCTCCCGTGACCCCTTCCTAGGTTTGATTAATTGTCTCAGAGGGTTCCCAGAACTCAGCGAAACACATCGACTTACTGAATTGTGATGTTAACAAATAATCTGATAAAGGAGATGGATTAGCAATCAGATGAGGCAATGCATAGGGCTGGTAAGAGGAAGTGAGGAAAGGGCTCAGAAATCCTGCCTATTCCAGGTGCCAGACCAGTAAGTAGTTCAGGGGCCCTCAGAGAGGCTCCATCACATAGACACCACCGATCATTATGTAAGTGGCCCAAAGTTCTAGCTTCTAATTGTGGTTGGTCTGTCTGGTGACCAGTGCCAGCCAGTAGCCCACCAAGAGTCATTGCAATAGAAAATGAGACAGCTCCCATCACCTGGGACAGTCCAAGGGATTAGGAACTTTGTGAAAGACACTGGAGTCAAAGACCAAACATTAGAACAAAAAGATACACTTAGTATCCCTCCTACTCAAGAAATCACAAGGGTTTCAAGAGCACTGTGGCATTAGCCAGGAACAGAGTCAAAAAGACATTCACTATATCACAGTTACCACATCGGGTAATTTGTCAGTGAATGTCCCAGCCAAGACTAGAACCCAGGTCTCCCAATGCCCAGCTCAGGGCTCTTCCTAGCATGTGGTGGGCCTCAGGAATCTGACTTAAATGAAGGAGTTTGTCAGTGCTTGGAATGATCAACACTCTGGATATTCATGCACTCTAAAGGCCAGGAAAGCAGATAAGGAAGCTAACTGGAAGTTGTGGGACATGGAGTCAGAACACATCAGGACTCAGCAGAAGCAGAGGGAAGGGAGCAGTGTGTGGCCAGATTCCCATTCCTGAAGGACAGAGGAGACACACGGACAGGCAGGACAGGTCACAGCATGCAGATGGATGGGAAGCATGGGTATTTCCAGGCTGGATCTGGGAACTAGTTTGCCCTAAAACATTCCTCCCTTCTGGGGGCAGGTTAATCACCTCTTTAAAACATGCCCTTCACATCATTCTTTGTTCTGTGTTTTGGAGCAGGTCAGCAGGGCACTGTTCAGGCAGGCCCTGGGCTGGATAGTTTCTGTCTCAGGAGACACCAAGAGAACGTCCCACCACACACAGTAAATGTCAGCTTGGAGTTTCCCAGCAGGCTCCAGGTGGCCTTGGCGGGGCAGTCACTAACCTAAGTAGGTGCTTGGATTGTCGCTCTAGCCCTGCAGTAGTTGTATGAGAAACTGAGGCTCAGGAAGGCTGGCTGACCCAAAATGGCACAGCTGTAGCCAGGGGACTCTAACTTCTTCAGCTCTGCCCTTCACACTGCCCCTTTCAGTGCTGCTGAACCTACCAAGCTTTGCCCTAAACCACCTCCATGGCATTCCTGCCTTCCTAAACAACAGTACAACACGTGAGGATCTTTTAAAATTAAATTTTATTATTTGAGAATGTTGTCCTGATGATGTCATGATACCTCTTGAAATCTTTGTCGAAACTTGAAGAGCTTGTCAAACTTGGGGTTGAGAATCACTGTGACTTCAGATGGTTTGGCTTATGAAGCTTGATTAAATCCTTTCCAGAAAAAAAGGGGGGGGGGACAAAATAGCAAATTTGTTTTTTCTGGATATTCACATGCAGAAGAATGAAACTGGACCCCTATCTGTCACCACTTATAAAAATCAACTCAAAATGGATTAAAGACTTAAATGTAATACCCAAAACTATGTTTTGGAACAAAACATAGGATAAATTGGTCTGGGCAAGGATTTTTTTGGATAAGACCTCAAAATCACAGGTAGCAAAGGCAAGAAATGGATAAATGGAGTTGTATGAAACTAAAATGCTTCTATAAATCTTTATTTTCATTTTATTTGGAAAGAAAAGAGACACATAGAGAGAAAAAGAGACAGAGACAAAGAGAGATCGTCCATCTGCTAGTTCAGTCCTCAAATGCCTGCAACAACCAGGGCAAAGCCAGAAGCCTGGACCTCAATCTGGGTCTCCCCAGAAAAACCCAAGCACTTGAGCCACCACCTACTGCCTCCTAGGGTTCCTGTTAGCAGGAGGCTGGAATCAGAAGTGGAGACTGGACTTGAAACAGGCACTCTAATATGGTGTTTTAGCTGCTGCACCAAATAGTCTGCTCCTCAGACTAAAAAGCATCTGCACAGCAAAAAAAAAATCAACAGAGGGAAGAAACAACATAGGGGTTAGGAGAAACTGTTTACAAACCATGCATTTCTTACAAGGGATCTAACAACCAGACTATATAAGGGACTCAACTCAATATTAAAAACAACAACAACAACAACAAATAATCCAATTAAAAATGGACAAAAGATTTAGACATTTATTAAAAGATGACATACATGAAAAATTGTCCAACATCACTGATCATCAGAGAAATGCAAATCAAAACCACAGAGGTATCATCTAACCCCAGTAAGAACAACTTTTATAAAAAAGACAAAAATTAACAAAGGCTAGCAAGAATGTGGAGAAAGGAGACACCTCACACACTGTTGGTGGGAAAGTAAATTAGTAACCCATTTCTGGAAAACAGTGTGGAGGGTCCTCAAAAACTAAAAACAGAACCGCCATATGATCTCACCATCCCACTGCTGAGTACATAGCCAAGGGAAATGAAATCACCGTCAGAGCCATCTGCACTCTTGTGTTCATTGTAACACTGTTCATCATAGCCAGAATAGACACCAACCTCTGTGCTCATCAATGAATGCATGGGTAAAATGGGTGGTATACTCCACAGGAATATGATTCGGCCTCTTAAAAAGAAGGAAACCCCGTAATTTACAAAAGCATGGATCCACCTGGAGGACATAATATTAAGTGAAATAAGCCAGGTACAGAAAGACAAATACCATGTGACCTCACTCATCTGTGGAATCTAAACACTTGAACTCAGCAGAGCACAGAGTAGCCTAGCTGTCACCAGGGACTGGAGAGTGGGGAGACTGGGATGTGGGTCAAAGGGTCCAAGTTTCAGCTAGGTGGAAGGAATAAGTTCTGGAGACCTATTGCGCAAGATGGTGACTAAAGTAAATAATAGCATCTTGTCTACTTGAAAATTGCTAAGAGAGTAGGCTTTATGTGTCTCCTCACAACACATAATGTGAGGGGCCGGCACTGTGGCAGAGCGGGTGGAGCCACCATCTGCAGTGCCAGCATCCCATATGGGCGCAGGTTCAAGTCCTGGCTGCTCCACTTCTGATCCAGCTCTCTGCTGTGGCTGGGGAAAGCAGTAGAGGATGGTCCAAGTGCTTGGGCCCCTGCAGACATGCAGGAGACCCAGAGGAGGCTCTTGGCTCCTGGCTTTGGATTGGCACAGCTCTGGCCATTTTGCAGCCAGTTGGGGAGTGAAGCAATGGATAGAAGACCTCTCTCTCTCTCTCTCTCTCTCTCTCTCTCTCTCTCCCCCTCTCTCCCTCTCTCCCTCTCTCCCTCTCCCTCTCTCTCTCCTTCTCTCTCTGTGTAACTCTGACTTTCAAATAAATATATAAATCTTTTAAAAAAATATAATGTGAGGGCTGGCACTAAGCCACTGCCTACAGTGCTGGCATCCCATATGGGCACCTGTTCAAGTCCCGGCTGCTCCACTTCCTATCCAGCTCTCTGCAATGGTCTGGGAAAGCAATAGAAGATGGCCCAAGTCCTTGGGCCCATGCACCCATGTGGGAGACCTGGAAGAAGCCCCTAGCTCCTGACTTCAGATCGGCACAGCTCTGGCCGTTGTGGCCATCAGGGGAGTGAACCAGCAGATGGAAGACCTCTCTCTCTCTCTCTCTGTCTCTGCCTCTCTAACTCTGACTTTCTGATAAATAAATACATCTTTAAAAAAATAATAATGTGAGGTGATGGATATGTTAATCACTTTGATTTAACTATTTCATAGAACACACATATCAAAATCACATTGTAATCATAAATACATATGATTGTTCACTTGTCAACTTTAAAAACTGTTTAACCTTTATGTAGATGGAATCATGCTGTTATTTAAAAAAAAAAAAAGTTGCGGGAAAGTACCCTTGGGATCAAGAACAGGCTGGGCTCTGCCTTGGGATGGATGGGACTCCAAGGACACTAAATGAAGATGGCAGTGCTAAAGGGAGCATCGGTCCTTCTGGTTCCTCAAGAGCTACTGGCTGGTCTGCATTGAGAAGCTGCTCTTATGAGAAGACGCCATGGGGCAGTTAGTTATCCACACCGTGCTCCTGCTGCCCTGTGAGAGCTTCCTGGCTCCAGGCCCTCCCAAGACAGAGCTGCACTTTCTTGGGGGATTCACTGTGTATAAATCCTCTGGAGGAGAAAGACTCCCAAGTTGTTTTCCAGACTCAAACACGTTCTCTTGATTAGAACCTAAATTCTTACATTACAAGGCATGTTCCTGCTGCCAAAAGCATTTGTTAATAAATGATGAGAGATCAGGCAGGATAACAATAGAATCCCAAGTGGAATCGAGTTGCTGTGAAATAACAGTATGCCCAAGACATTCTCTTAGCTCCTTAGCACTGATGCAGTTTACAAAATATCAGTCATTCTCCCAAAGTGATAGATCCCCTTGGACTAAGTAAATGGATTCCCTTTACCCGGGCCCTTAGCATCTGATCTGAGCAGACTCCAGCCCTTCAGCGTCTGGCCTGAGAATTGTATTGCTCATGGACACACAGTCCTGGGTCATCAGATAAATAGTGGTCCATGGGGAAGCCCCTCCCTGGGGCCTACAGTCCTTCAATATGAAAATGGTATTCAGAAGGAAGATGAAATCTGGGGATTTCTACCAACGAAGCACCTTGGCAACGCCTGTGGGGACCTAGGGAACCCAAAGTTACTGTTTGCAGGATATGTTGATGACATACTCTTGGTCTAAAATAACCATGAGTCCACGGAGCCTGGTCTTTTCTGGCATTGTTTAAGCTTGATGGTGACTTCACTTGTCCAAATTAGGATGCCTTCCTTCAGAGGTATCCAGGACACAAGTGCTGGCCATAGCAACACCTTGTCTTACGCTCATGTGGTAGCCCCTCCTGATGCATACTCCCCTACACGTTCACCCACTTCCAGGCCTGGTGGAGCAAACGTTTATCAAGAGTAGAATCTGTTTTATGAAGGGCTGGTTTTAATGAATACAGGGATGTGTTAACCTCCAATTTATCCTTTGCCTTTCAGCAGCAAAATTTGGCTGCATGAGAAGATTTCATAGTTCTATAAAAAAAGGCGGATTATAGCATGAAAAGCTTACAGCTATTCGGACTAAAAAGAAAAATTTAAGCCAGAGGTGGTTTAAAAAAATCTTTCCCACATACTTTACGAGAACAAACCATCCTATCCATACCCAGGATCTTTGAGATTTGTAGCAGAAAATCCTCCTAGTATTTGATGATTTCATTCCCACAGGGAATGGCGTGTTTCAGAAGCATTATAATTTTTTCTGAATTTCTTTTCAGTGTTGTCCTTATTATTTTCATCATTGTTAAGTTAGGTACTGGCTTTTGCAACAAATGATCAAAAACTCCTAACCCTTAAGGCTCTCCCTAAGTAATCAGCACATCTAGAATGGATCTTATATTACCATTGTTGCATTTTTGTTTCTATCAGACTATGACTCTCCTGATACTGGCAAACTCCCTCCACGTTTGTGAACAGAAAAGCATTCCAAGTCTCTATGGATCCCACCACCCGCTACACACACACACACACACAGACACATACACACACGCACACACACACACACATGCACAGACTATCAGAAATATCATTTCCTGGAGATTTCCAACTCCAGTGTTGCTTTTGCTTGAACTAACAGGATCTCAGCCTTTCCTACCTTCAATCTTCTCTTGAGATAGCAGAAATTCTGCCAAGCTGGAATGAGGACTTCCGATGTGATGCATGGTGGTTTCTCAGTAATATGCACCAGCCCAGAGAAGCAGCATCATTCTGGGAATTACTGTGGGCTCCTAAAAGTAGGAACCAAGATTTACTTGACTTGTCATCCTCCAGCACACAGAAGAAGGTCATTGGCTGCTTGCTGAGTTTCAGCTGAGTCAACTGAAGAGGATGCTTCTAGCAAAAGCAACCAGATAGCCCAAGACTTGGGGTCTGGAAGGTATGGTTTGTTCTGCCCTGACTTAAGCAAAGCAAGGCCATTATTGGGATGTGGTGGGTTGGGGGAAAAGGGAAGGAGGTGATGGAGTACTGAAAACGGAAGACTGTGGGTGTTAGGGAAGACACACACCGGCAGGTGCTGGCCATTCTAGTGATCCCTCCAGTTGTAGCAGGACCTCGGCCAGTAACCCGGAAGGAGGGAGTCCAGATGGGAGATTTCAGCACTTCTCCACCATCATCCCCAACAGGAAAAGAAGAAACTGAGCTGAGTGTATGTCGCCAAAGACAAGATAGAGTTTAAGGTAGATCGCAGTCATGGAGAGAGATTATGATAACCAGGCAACTATCAGACAGAGATAGAGGCAAGTTCCCAGTCTACAAAAAAGCCTGCGACAGGAGGCAGCAGGAGTAGGAGGCCGCAAAGCAGAGATCATTCTTACTATTGCGAACATCAAGTCTGGAAGTGCAACTTTACTTCTATCCTTCCAGATCATGGGCGTCGGGCTACTGTCATAAGCTGTGCCCTGGTCCGAAATGGCTGGGATGGGTATGAGATTCTGGATTTCAGGTCAAAGAGGCTGAGTTAGGCCAAGACAGGTGGTGAGGAGCCTCCTGTCTCTGCCTGACACGCTTCTCCAAAGGGTTCAGAAACATGGTCATTTAGGCACCAAATGAACTAAAACTATCTGGCAGAAGCATTATTAAAACAAGATCTTAGCTTGATTTCTTTTCTTTGTTATTATTTGCAGGAAAACAGAAGGTTGTAGCATGTCTTTTTGTAGGCAGCAAATTCAAGTTCTTGGCTCCTTAGCATCTGGCACAGGTTTGGGAAGGTAGGTGAGTGGTTGGTTTGGAGAATCTTGCCAGGCATCAGCCATGCTCCTTTGGTGTAACCTGGCAACTGGATGATTTTATCAAGACTGTAAAAGCAAGAAAGCTGGCTGAATTGCGTAAATCAGTGCTCTGGGAAAAGGTAAACTGGGGATTTCTGGAAGCTGGTGAGGAGAGGAAAAAGGAAATAAACTGCTCACAATGACCATGGCACAGGAAAAAAGAGAAAGAGGTAACAGATGTCATAATTGGAAGAGGAAAAGAGACTCAGGGTGCCGGGGATTAATAAAGGTTGTTCCTCTCAAAATCTAAAGTAAAGGACACGTAAAATCTCTGCCCTTCCCTCCCCTTGCCATCACCCAGCTCTGAGTTTTTAGAAATTAAACTCTGTACCCCTGGCGTCATTCACTTTTCATCCCCCTCCATAAAGCCCTTCATATCCACTTACAGCTAAACCCAGTTCCCACTCCCAGCCCCGCCTACCACTAATCTCCTTTCTGCCTCTGAAAATTTTTCTTTTCTGGATGTTTCATAGAAATGGAATCATTCCAGTAATTTCAATTTAAGATAAACAGTATGATTTAAGTGAATCAGAGAGATGTGACAGAGCTAATGGGGGGAGGAGAAGGACCCAATTTTATTGAGACTGTGGGAGAAGAGCTTCCTGGGGAAAGCTGACAGTGGAGCTGAGATATATCTCTGCAGACACATGGGGGCATATATTGTGAAGAGCATGAGGTGGAGTTTGTTACGCAATATAAAATGCACTAAATGACACCAGTACACGAACTTGTGGCTCAGAGATGGTGTGAGGGTTACTTTCCTTTGCACCAATAATCACCTCATGGCAGCAGTCATGCCTCATGGACTTCTGGAAGAGCACAGTCTTGCGGAGAGAACTTGAGAAGAGAGTGGGAGACAGTGGAAAGGGATAAAGAGGTTTATTTTCCCCCTAAAGGACACGGTCCTTAGGTTCTGAAGACAAACTAAGCCCAGTGCCTTCCAGGAATACTCAGACACAAGGAGAGATGGAGCCAAAGAGAGTGTCCACCTCAACTCCTCCCCCGCCCCAGAAGCTAAGCCAGGGTAGAGCAAACTTTCAGCCATCAAACAGAACTGGGCACACAAGGATTAAGACTTTGGTATCAGACTGGTTTTCAAATCCCAGTTCCTTCCCTGTCGCTCCCCCTCTTCGTGGAGGAACGACACAGGACCCTGCGCTGTTCTTTTGTCTGCTCGGCCCTCCCCGGGTTTGCTGCTGGTTCTTCCGGGGTTGGCTGCCGTCCCTTCCACCTCCGTGGAAGGGCGGTTCCCCCTGGCCACTTTCCCCACTTCCGCAGGGGAGCGGCACACCGCCAGCCGGCTCTCTCGGGGGCTGCACAGGTGTTCCCTCAGATAGATGTTCCCCTTAGATGTTCCTGGTGCATTGTTGTCTCTCTCCTCCTTTATAGTCCTCTTCCACCAATCCCAACTCTGCTACCCACACGCCGAGTACGCTGCTCTCCTCCAATCAGGAGCAGGTCCTACAGTTTATTGGTTGAACTGGAGGCAGCTGTGTAGAAGCTGTTTCTCCCTTCTCAGCGCCATATTGTGGGAGAGCAGATGCATAGAATAAGTCTTAATTCCAGTAACTTAGTCTAGTCTGGGTTGCTCCCCACACTTCCCTTCTTTGCTTCTTTGCTATGGGATCTGAGTAGCCATTTTCTCATTTGTAAAATGCAAATTAAGACTCTCAACTGGTAGAACTGATTTAAGGATTAAATGTGGAAATATATGGAAGCAATTGGTCTAGTGCCTAACAACAACAGAAGCCCTCAATAAATGATTCTATTTGTGACTTTGAAGTGATGAGCTGCTGGCTCAAGGTCCAGATAGATAAAAGGAAAGAGGTGGTTATATACTATCTGGTATAAATTTGAACTACTCCAATTTCCACATTTATGTAAAGATGATATCAGGGCTACCACCAGACAGAATTAAGTAAAATGGCCTGTCTTTAGGAAGAATCCAGGGATAAAGGAGACGATGAAGAGATTATGCAAGTGCAGGAGCTTAGAGTATAAGGTGGCTATGAGATTGGAACCCCCTATCCAGGGAATGCACTAAACTACTGGGGGCCTCTTGGATATCTACTGAGATGGAATCGGATATGGAACCATGGTATCCAAACAGGCAAGAACCACAACAGATATCAGAATCAGGGGATTATCAGTATAAGTACTACTCCCCACTCCATCCCAATTTGACAGATGAGAAAAGTACTCATTAAGAGTTAGGCAGACAGGGGCTGGTGCTGTGGTGTAGTAGGTAAAACTACCACCTGCAGTGCCGCCATCCCATATGTTCGAATCCTGGCTGCTCCACTTTGGATCCAGCTCTCTGCTATGGCCTGGGAAAGCAGTAGAAGATGGCCCAAGTTCTTGGGCTCCTGCACCTGCATGGGAGACCCAGAAGCTGCTCCTGGCTCCTGGCTTCAGATCAGACCAGCTCCTGCCATTGTAGCCATCTGGGGCATGAACCAGCAGATGGAAGACCTCCCTCCTCTCTCTCTCTGCCTCTCTCTCTCTCTCTGTAACTCTGCCTTTCATATAAATAAATAAATAAATCTTTAAAAAAAGAGTTAGCCAGACAAAGAGATTGAAGGTTCAAGAAACCATGTGCCTTTAAAAACTAAAAACATAAAATGGGGGATGGGGCAAAAACTTGGTGGTTCCATGACTAGGGGAGTCTGGGGCGAATTCACCACCAAATTCTTTCTAGGATTTTTTTTTAAATCACAGAGATAAAAACCCTAAGAGGATTGTCCTTAGCTAGTAAAGCCCATTAGCTGGATGAAAATAGTGCTGGCAGGATCTGTATATTCATTGCTTGCACAGAGTCTCATCTCAGAATTATGCCCAGTAAACCATTAAAATGAAATACAAGGACCCATCCATCACTTAGCCCTGGGATTTTTATAAGCTGGTATTAATTAGTACTGGCCCAAGAAAAGCCAGCAATCAACTATCTTCCCTTCCTATCTTCCAGGGGGAATGTTCACTTCTTCTCAAAATCTGGAATTTTTTTCAGAGGGCTACCCTGTAAAGCCTACCCAACCGAGCCCAGCCCTAGAAGACAGCCCTGGCTTCTCTGAGCAGGAGACTGTCAGCAGAGTTTCCATCATCAGTAGACTCAGATGGGCA
Source organism: Oryctolagus cuniculus (assembly GCF_051225735.1). Classification (NCBI taxonomy): domain Eukaryota; kingdom Metazoa; phylum Chordata; class Mammalia; order Lagomorpha; family Leporidae; genus Oryctolagus; species Oryctolagus cuniculus. The sequence goes on along the minus strand of NC_142867.1, from coordinate 54,448,460 downwards.
GTTAGCAACTTTCAAAAGCCAAGTCTCAGCAGTCCTCAGAAATGGGTTTAAATCTTGGCTCTGCCACTCCAGCAAGCGACTTAATCTCTCTGTGCCTCACTTTCCTTCCTTGTAAAATGGGACAAACCATAGCTCCTACATCATTGGGTTGTTATGAGCACTAAAAAAAGACCATTCATGCAAGGTACTTGGTAGAGCACCTATCATATTGTAAATACAATAAAAATTGGTTAAAATATTTTATTATTTTATTTATTATAAATAAAAGATTTTATTTATTTACTTGAGAGGGAGAGTTACAGAGAGAGGGAGAGACAGAAAGGTCTTCCATCCACTGGTTCACTCCCTAAATGGCCACAATAGCCAGTGCTGGACCCATCCAAAGCCAGGAGCCAGAAGCTTCTTCCGCATCTCCCACGTGGGTGCAGGGGCCCTAGCACTTGGGCCATCCTCCACTGCTTTCCCAGGCCATAGCAGAGAGCTGGATAGGAAGTGGAGCAGCTGGGGCCAGCGCTGTGGCTCACTTGGTTAATCCTCCACCTGTGGCGCCAGCATCCCACATGGGTGCTGGGTTCTAGACCTGGTTGCTCCTCTTCCAGTCCAGCTCTCTGCTGTGGCCCAGGAGGGCAGTAGAGGATGGCCCAAGTGCTTGGGCTCCTGCACCCGCATGGGAGACCAGGAAGAAGCACCTGGCTCCTGGCTTTGGATGGGCACAGGGCCGGCCATAGTGGCCATTTGGGGAGTGAACCAACGGAAGGCAGAACTTTCTCTCTATCTCTCTCTCTCACTGTCTATAACTCTACCTGTCAAATAAAATAAAATACATATATGTATATATGTATGTATATATGTGTGTGTGTGTGTATATATATATATGTGTATATATATATATAAAGGAAGTAGAGCAGCTGGGTCTCAAACCAGCACCCATATGGATGCAGGTACCACAGGCAGAGGCTTAGCCTATGGTGCCACAGTGCCAGCCCCAGGTTGCTCTTTTTAATATTTGAATATTCAAGCCTAATTGGTTGCCATGTACTATGCTGGAAGCTGGGGCATGGGCATACCTAGTGTGATGGAATGGAACTGGCTTTGGGGGAATGTACATCTGAATTTCAGTCCTGCTCTACTATTTATTAGTTGTTCAAACTTATTAAGTCCTGTAACCTCCTCAAGCTCCAGTCTCCTTACCTAAGAATAGTCTACAGTCTCCTTACCTAACAATAGTGTTGCCAGAAAAATATGAAAGTATTTTTTGAAAAGTGCTTTGACAACACAATTATGGAGTACTTGGGCATTTTGCTTCTCTCCTTTTCTTCATTTCTGCTGCTCTTTGGGGCCTCTTTTCTTAGTGGCACCAACCAGAAGTGACTGAATGGAAATCCCTCTGTCCATTTTATCAGTTTTTCTTTTAAGATTTATTTATTTATTTGAAAGGCAGAGTTAGAGAGAGAGAGAGAAGCAGAGAAAGAAATCTTCCATTACTGGTTCACTCCCCAGAGGGCCACAACAGCTGGAACTAGGCGAGTCCAAAGCCAGGAGCCAGGAGCTTCTTCCAGGTCTCCCACACGGGTCCAGGGACTGAAGCACTTTGGGCAATCTTCCACTGTTTTCCCAGGCCATAAGCAGAGAGCTGGTCAGATGTGGAGTAGCCAGGACTCAAATATGTGCCCGTATGGGATGCCGGTGCTGCAGGTGGTGGCTTAATCCACTACACCATAATGCCAGCCCCTATCGGGTTTTATTAACCCTATAATATTCTTGATGAGCAAAATATGTGAAGATTGATGAGTTTCCAGCACAGATCCTGGAGAGGAGGTATACTGTTTATATTTCTACTACCTGGGATAAATTTAGGCTACTATGAAGAGATCATATTTTCGAGTCAAATCTGTTTCAACTTTTATAAACTCCTACTTCCACCACCCCCTTTATACTTATGTGGGCATGGGTGACTTACATAAGCCTTACTTCTCTGAGTCTCAATGCCTTTATCTAAACAATGGGCATAAATATACCTGACACACAGGTAAAATATAGTATCTAGACCTATTTGCCATTTCATACGCACTACTTATTCTAAATGAAAATATTTGCTTCAAGTCTTTCAAGTGCTAAGATGATAATGAGTTTTTAGCACTACCAAGGTCTTTTTATGAAATTCAGTAAACTCCCAACCAGCAGACTCAAATGCGATTTCTTCATTATCCTCCTCTTCCCCTGAGACCCCACCTTGTAACTAATCCAATCACTAAATCACACAAAGCTCCGTGGGATCTCTCCCAAGCTCCTTTTTGAGAGCCAAGTACCGGGAGAATAAATCACTCTCTAGAACCTATGTTCTACCAGTAGAAGTGTGCTGAGTGCGACCATGTGCAAATACTCTGTGAGGCCCCAGGGATAAAAGATAAATAAATATGAGTAAGTAAATTTCAGTCCCTGCCCCTCACAGTAGCAGTGCTGTGGGACCAGAGCTCTGATGGCACAGTGGCCCCAGCTCAGTGAGCATGCATACTGCTGCTGGGCCTTGCATGACAGATGAGAGCTCAACAGGTGGTCAACGGAGAGAAAAAGACTCTGAGCAGAAGGAAACATATGTGCAAAGGCACAGAGACCTGGGAACGATGAGAAATTTTGGCTGTAACATGGTAGTATGGAAAAATTTTGAAAGAATTTAGGAAAGCAGTATAGGAAGAGACGATAAATCTCAGAACCAGGGCAGAGGCGCTGGGGGTAACGATAAAAAAGAGGCTCTGAAAGGCAGCTCTGAGCTGCATCACCAGGTCTCAGCAGTCAAAAGACACTGGCGATGGGACAAAGAGGAGCATCAAAGGTGACTCTTCGGTGTGTAGCTAGGAGGCATGGGTGGTCGGTGGTCCCAGGGTGGACTCTATGTAGTTCTAGCAAGAAGAAGAGGTGTGGGTATAGATTTTGAGCTCTATCTGGCACGTGTTGCATGTGAGAAGCATGTGAGGACCTTCTCGATCATGTGGGTTCCCAGACAAGGCCATGTCCAGTGTGTTGGAGCTCTGGGGGCTGTGCTGACTGAAACAGCCTTCTCCCTGATAAGTGGTCGCGTCCACCTTGCTGGGCAGACATGCAGACGCATCTGGACTGGATATAGGTTTTAGTAGTCATCCTTACTAACAGGATTGCTAGAGTCATAGAGCTACAAGTTGTTCTTTTTGTATCCCATGGCTCCCAGAATGGGGTGGAGGTGTGGTAGAAGAATGAATCACAGCTAGGGACTTGATTCTCTTGATACAGCTCTCCCCTCTCTCTACCTCATCTTTTCTTTAGTGTTCCCATCTTTCTTCCTTTCATCTCCTCCTGCTTCTCCTTTGCAGCTCCTGGTGAATGCTTGAAGAATCCTGGCTTAGCAAACAGGCTAAACCCTCCACTTAGAAAGCAAGCCCTAGCTTTTATCTTCCTCTGTGGGTTTGGGTTCGCTAGAATCAAAGTAACATTAGCACAATTTGTTTGGATTAGCATGAAGACTTCTAATCCGCTCCTTTGCAATATTCCATATTTTAATAACTTGAATAATTACTGCTTCCCTTTTCTAATTAAGAGCTTAGAGACAGAGCCTTGGAGAGGGACCAAACAGTGGCATTTGGTATTGTGGCAATGTGAAGAAACCTTCGCAGAGCAGAATCAGTATTCAGAGCTGACTGCGAAGCTCTTGGATTTCAATTCTGCGAGCATTTATTGTGCCTGCTCTGTGAACAAGGCCCTGAATGCTAGCGATTATGCATGTGTAGGAGCTTCCTCCATTGTGCTTGGAATCCAACTAGGATGCTCCACGTTGCATTCCAACCATAGCAAAAATTCTCTAACAGTGTCTCCCTGGTTACGTGGCTGAAGTCCCTAGAGTTCAGGGCAAATTCCAGACCACCTTGACTCTACCTCACCATGCCAACCTCAGGGAGGGGCATTGGTGGTTGAGCAGAAGCTCCCATTGGGGAGTTGCCTTCAAACACAGAGCTGGGCCAAATTCCCAGATCCAGGAACAACTTTTCTGATCAGTAAGCTAAATGACGCTGTCAAGCCTTCCAGACCTTCTGTTTAACCTTTCGCCACTGCCCTGCACTGCCTGGGTGGGGGCCATAACAGAAGCAATCACTGGTCTCTGGGCAAGGTGAGCCCAGGGTGGCTGGTGCTGTAGCATGGAAGGTTAAGCCTCTGCCTGCAGTGCTGGCTTCCTGTACTGGCATGGGTTTTCAAGTCCTGGCTGCTCCACATCCAATCCAGCTCCCTGCTAATGTGCCTGGGAAAGCAGTGAAAGGTGGCCCAAGTGCTTGGGCCCCTGTATCAATGAGGGCAGGGGTGGAGAGTTTCTGAAGAGAGGAGAGGAGTTATCAGTTCTTCTTCAGGTAAATGAACTTTAAAACAGATCACTGCTTATCACGTGAAGGATGAGAAATTAACAACAAAAGAGCAAACAAACAAAACCCACCAGCTTCCAATGATTGCTGGCAGCCAGGAGGTTAGAGACAAAACCAGGGAAAGGGCAGTAGGGAGCAAAGGAAGAGATGGCACAGAGACCAACTGAAGGTTTCGGCGACTGAAACCAGTTGAGACGTCACTGTCTGGCATGGGTTTGAGCCCTCTCACCCAAGGACAAGGCCCTTGAAAGCAGGGAAGCAGGGACTGTGTCTTACTCATCTTTGTGCCTCTGATGCTTTGCAGACCACCTGGCACACTGGTGGCTCTCATCATGGTAGAAAGCTTAGCATAGTGACTTTGGGTGGGCTTCAAGGAGAGCTAAAAATCCCCCAGTTATTTGCAGATTCTCATGTGCCTGGGAATATTGTGCATGTGCATCTTTGTGTTGGAGAGGGCCTATGACTTTATCAGACCCTCAAAGGGCTCTGGGATCCATAAAACCAGTTAAGAACAACTGCTCTAGGAATTTGTTGTCTTCATAAATGCTTCTAACTCTTGGTTTCTGTTTTTATTCCTTCTCTAAGCACAAACTTCCTATATAAATAAGAAAACTACAGGGTCAACAACATTAAATGGATACTTTGGGTGCTAATGCATTTTATTTGCCATAAAACCCCAACATGTAGCTTCAGCCATGAGTCTAAGTTATGCTGAAACACCGAGAGACATTTTCCCTGCCCTTGCCTGACCTTCTCTGGTAGCACCCCCAGTTCAGAACCCACTCAGTCACCGCTGATGTTTCTATGAGAAGGTGAATCACTTTGCATTTGGACTTGAGCTTCTGCAGCAAGTGCCTTTGAAAAAACACCTTCCTGAGAACAGCAACCTGCACCGTTCAATTAAGAGCAGGTAACTGGGACTGGAGGTCTATGTCTGTGAGGATGGGGGAAGGAGGGAGAGAGATGGCCCTTCTGACCACCGGCACCTTCACCAAACACTGTTATGGCCAGGCAGGAGAAGAAGCACTCCTGCGTGCCAGAGTAGTCAGGGTGATGTGGCTTAGTGGCCAAATGATGGATTTTCTGTGCTATTCCAATGGTTTGGGAGACTTTATAACACAGTATTTAAAAGCGGGACTGTCCTGGAAAATCTAGAACATACATTCCTTGGAAGAAAATAGCACCTGACCTCAGGAAAATATACAGTCTAATTGGGAAGATAAAGAACATACGCAGGAAAAATCGGCCTATTTGACAAAGGGACCCTGTGGCGTGTGCTCTGGGCAAGAGGGACCGTGTAGATAAGAGGAATTCAGAGAAAAGATATGCCACTGTGCAATTAGGTATTCATAGGAAAAGATGTATAAAAGAGAAAGCAAAGGCAAGGAATTAGCATACTCTGCACCTCATGCTCTCACATCTATTTTAATTCCTTTTCCTCTAACCTTAAGGGAGAACTGACTATGAGCCAGATACAAGATGCGGTGATTTCACATATATTATCTTTCATCCTCACAATACAAGTGTATGAGGTAGGGGATGCTCTCAGTTCATGAATGAGGGCTGAAGTTCAGAAAGAGTGAGTAACCTCCCCAGGACACTCAGCTGGTAACTGGCTGTGCCAGAACTGAAGCCGGGCTCTGTCTGACTCCAAAGATGACATTCTTTCCACAACACACAGTGTCCCTGAAGGGCTACTTAAAACATTAAGCTAAGAGAAAGGAGCCAAGCACAAAAGGTCACATATTGCATGATTCTATTTATATGAAATATCAGAATAGGTATATCCATGGAGACAGAAAGCAGACCAGTGGTTGCCAGAGGGGGAATTACTGTTTAAAGGGTACAGGAATTCCTTATGGGGTGATGAAAATGTGTTGGAACTAGATGGAGACGATGGTTGCACAACTAGTGAATGCACTACATATCACTTAATTGTTTGGTTTAAATGGTTAATCAGCAACTTTACGTGATGTAAATTTTACCTCCATTTCAAAAAAAAAAAAAACTCTCAGGAAAGAAAACACAAGGAGACAAAAATCAAGAAGTGAAGCACCTCCAACACATTGGGGAGAAAATGAGGAGACTGAGCACAGCAGAGCAGCTTGATAAATCAACATTTTCTTCTAGAGCAAGTGAAGAATTTGGGAGTTGGAGTGAGAATTCCCAAGCATGGACACCTGCCTTCTTAATCACGGTCGAAGCAGCTGTCCTGGCTGGAGTAATGAGAGGTGAGTGCCACTGTGGGTTCCCCAGCTCAGAAGACGCCATGCTCTATTGGAGCATTCGCAAGTGACTCCACTGCTTCACCAACTGTGGCCACTTCTTGGTTGCTGAGTGGCAAATCTGAATCTCTGACTCTGATGATAACCTCTTAACCAGTGAGGGGGCCCCCTCAGCCATCCATCTTCCCACCTCAAAAGGGCTTCCTTCTTGGCATTGAGGGTACAGTGCCTCAAGAAAGTGTCAGGGTTCCCTTGAGAGAGTCAGTTTCCCTTTACTGCCTCTTATGTTGGATGTGACGGACACTAAGGCAACCCATGGAAATGCGGCGTTCGCAGGGCTGGGGTGCACCCCTGGGCAAGGATCTGCCCCCCAGGCAGTAGTGAACCCAGCCATGGACTTCTCTCAAGGCTTCATCCCTCTTCCAGCCTCACTGGAATGTTTGCTTTCACTTCATGCTACCTACTCTCAGAAGCATGCGAACTATTAACCGAGGCTTCTATTCATTTGGAGTTTCACGCAGCAAATGGATGCTTTCAAACCCTTGTGGCCTTTCTGGCCACATAAAAAGGTGGCAGATGCAAGCAGCAGATGTTCCTCTCCCTTTTCTTGGATTCTGGGGCCTGGCTGTCCTGGTGAGCCTGTAGCCCAGTTTTCTCCATCACACAGCCTCTGTTCCTGGAAGGTGTCCACTGAGTGGATCAGGGATGCAAGAACCACGTTCTTCAGATGGCTCTTCATGCATGGGGTCATGGAAGTGCTCAGGAAGTCTGCTTTCTGGGGACCAGCTCAGAGTCTCACATGGTTGTCACATTCTATGTAGGAGACCAATAAGAGTTCTATCAGTGCCCAGAGCAGCAGCACACAGAGGATCCACCCAGGTCCCAATGCATTTCCCATTCACGTGCTGTAAGCCCAGTGAGTTAAAATGTGCAGCAGCCTTGGGAATAGTCAGTGACATGACCTCAGCCATCCCAAATGTCATACCAGGTCAAGAATTCTGTGCCATGCCCAGTAAGAAGCCCAACTCATTGTTCTTTTTTTTTTTAATTTTATTTCCTCTTTTACAAAATTTATTCATTTACTTGAAAGTCAAAGTTACACAAAAAGAGAAAGAGAGGCAGAGAGAGAGAGAAAGAGAGGTCTTCCATGCACTGGTTCACTCCCCAATTCGCCGCAACAGCCGGAGCTGTGCCAATCCAAAGCCAGGTGCCAGTAGCTTCCTCTGGGCCTCCCAGGCAAGTATAGGGGCCCAAGCACCTGAGCCATCCTCCACTGCCCTCCCAGGCCACAGCAGAGAGCTGGATGGGAAGTGGAGCAGCCAGGACTCGATCCAGTGCCCATACAGGATGCTGGCACTGCAGGCGATGGCCCTATCTGCTATGCCATAGAGCCAGCCCCCCATCTCAGAGTTAAGTGTAATTCCTACCACTCAGCATGTGCCCACTGAATGACCTTTAGACTTAGCAAGTGACACACCTAGGAGACTCTCTCCTCCACATAACCTGCTTTTTAGAGAGAACCAGAACTTCCCCTATGACCTCCTGATGAGCTTTAGCCCCACTTCCAGCCTCACCACAGGCTCCGGGAATCTTTAAAAACCTTTATAATATCATTTTATCAAAACCAGTAACTTGGTGCAAACTTGAAGACAGCCAGAAAATACAAAACTCCAATACCAATATAAACAAAGTTTATTTTATTTTGAAATTTCTTCTTTGTATTTCTGAAAATAGGATTCAATAAATATTCATTATGAAACAAAAAATACTAATAGTACAGACAGACATCTACTAAGCATAAAGCAAAATTCCCTATTCCTCTTCCTCTCCTTCTCATCTCCCATCAATTTCTCTTATAAGAATTAGCCACTGTTCAGCCTTTCAGGTATGTTCCATGCATTGCTCACACACTGGATTACATGCACATAATTCTTACTTTTTACACATGGCGAATAACACGGATGCAGTCTTCTAAAACATACCTTTCCATTTAATATAATCACATGTCCATGTGCATACATATGTTCTTCTTTCGTTTTATTATTCAACAGTACAGGGGGACTATTATTTATTAAGACATACTCTAGTGATAATAATTAAGTCATTTCTGCTTTTTTCTTCAGGATAAACACAGTAGAAATCTTTCCATTGCTTTGGGAAAAGCACCAATTGACTTCACTGTAAAAGATCCAGGAGACAGGAGGTTGCCAAAGTAAGTTATAGGTCTCTCCTATCTGTTCAGGATAGGAGTGCCTCCTCTCATTTGGTTCCTCTGTCTCGCAGCAGGTAAGCCTGGAATCCAGTCATTGGCATGTTCTCTAATTCTAGGTGTTGCCAACTACTCCCAGGCTGCCAGATGTGAAGACCTGCCCTCAGTGCCCATGGGATCAGGCTCCACCCACACAGAATCAAGCTTCACTCACATGTGAACATGCTTGGCTCACACGGGACCAGGCTTCACCCACATGGGACCAGGCTTCCCTCACATGTGAACATGCTTGGCTCACATGGGGCCAGGCTTCACCCACATGTGAACATGCTTGGCTCACACTGGACCAGGCTTCACTCACATGTGAACATGCTTGGCTCACACGGGATCAGGCTTCACTCACAAGTGAACATGCTTGGCTCACATGGGATCAGGCTTCACTCACAAGTGAACATGCTTGGCTCACATGGGATCAGGCTTCACTCACATGTGAACAAGCTTGGCTCACATGGATCAGGTTTCACCCACATGGGATCAGGCTTCACTCACATGTGAACATGCTTGGCTCACATGGGATCAGGTTTCACCCACATGGGACCAGGCTTCACTCACATGTGAACCTCCTTGGTTCACATGACAATCAGGCTCTGCAGTATTTCTGCTTCCACTGCCTCCATGCCTGACTCCAGGGATCCCTGGGTTTGGGGCTCCCTAAGTGAGCACAAAGTCACCAGTCAAACCCAGTTCCTAGAGACTATTCTTTCTGTCTGTCCCATAGGCTTCTGTGTTGGTCCTTGGATCTTCTGTTAGTTCCCCACTTGGAATGGATCCCAACTGGCCAGGCCTCTTCCCTCATCTTCCTGCTCCCTCCAGCCCTTCCTCCCCAGCCTACTTCTCTCTAGCTCGCCCACTTCAGGGCCAGCATCACCACTGATGGTGGTGGTGAGATTCTCATCACAGCTCCCTCACTTCCCTGTGTTCTGTGCTGACCTATGTCAGATTCACCTCGTGCTGACTACTCTTGCTTTTCTCAAAGTCACCCAGGAATCCCTCTGCCAGCTGGCACTCTCTTCTCTCTGGCTATCTCATGATCAGCCTCATCCCGCGTTTCATTCATCTATTCAACAAATATTGATCATCTGCCACTAGACGCCATCACATTTCCTTCCAAACTGCAGACTTCCTAGAATAGCTTACACGTCGGGCTCTGTATTTCTATTGTACTATGCGTGGCAAGTTACTGAAATTTCATAAATGTATGCTATAGAATGGATAGCATTCAGTGCTTTTTCTGGAAGTTACCATCATAGTGCCCTATTCCCATCCCATTGACACTGCATAACAACAGACAGCATTTACTAAGGACTTGACAGGGTTGGCCTAAGAAGCATGTATGTATTGATAATCCTCACCTCAGCAACCCTGGGAGACAAGTACTGCCATCTTCCACAGTTGAGAACTGGTGGTTCCCTAAGTCACACGAGTTCACCCAGTCTAGAATTAACACAGCCAGGAACCATATCCAGGCATCTGACACCCAGGCCCGCACCATTAATAACCATGGTATTCTGTCTCTCCTTGGCTTGAGCAGAGGCCAAAAAAATTGATCAGTGATAGCTTTAGGGTAGTCTGACAGATGAAGGGGCCAGGACCTACAGTGAGAGAAACAACCCCAGGCTGTGGCCAAAGGGACATCTTAGCAGGTTCAGTGATCACCAGGCAGTGGATACCACTGTGCCCACTATGTGAGGCGGGAGGTACTCAGAGGCCAGTGTAGAGGGCATGGAGCCTCTGAGACAGCTCCATGCCGTCTGCCCCATCCTGTTGATAAGGGGTGGCCAGCCAGACTTCTTCAACCAACCCCGGTCATCTCCACACTTCTCTGCATTGGTGGTGAAGAGCTCATCATGAGAATTCAGGATACAGACTCTGGGGTCAGAATGGGGCCCATCCAAACCCTGGTTAACACACTTCCTAGATGTGCGACCTTGGGATAAGTTAGTAAAAGCAGCTGCTATGCCTCGATTTCCTCGTGTATAAAAAGGTGGAGATGATAGTATCAGACAGTTGTTGTGAACGCCTACACCATGGAATTTGTATAAAACACTTAAAGGATGGGATCGGTGCTGTGGCGTATTGGGTAAAGCTGCCCCTTACAGTGTCTGTACCCTATATGGGCGCTGGTTCAAGTCCTGGCTGTTCCACTTCCGATCTAGCTCTCTGCTGTGGCCTGGGAAAGCAGAAGATGGCCCAAGTCATTGGGCCCCTGCACCCACGTGGGAGACCTGGAGGAAGCTCCAGGCTCCTGGCTTCAGGTTAGTCCAGCTCTGACCACTAAAGCCATTTGGGGAGTTAACCAGCAGATGGAAGACCATTCCTGGGAAGGTGTGCACCTCTAGGGCTCCCATGCACGGGTGAGGAGTTAGTACTGTGCTAGCCTGTCCCCCCTTCCGTCACAGGTGAGCAAGCAGATGCCTTGGTACACTGTGTTACTTGTTTCAGGTCACAGAAAAGTGGAGAAGAGCTCTGAATCCGCTTTCTACCCAACACTGCTCTGGCTGGGAGAAATTCTGAATGTTGCCAGTTGAGCTAATTCATTTGGCAAATTGTTTCAGACACTTGAGCCATTTATACAAAACTAAAGATGAATGACTTCTAATCAAATGCAAGATGACATGGTATGAAATCGCCAAGGGGCAGGTCTGCTGCAGCCTTGAGTGCTCAATGGCTGGGACGACGGACGGACGGCTCCTCACTTTGACCACAAGAAGCATGACATTTGTTAGGTAACTTATTTTATATGCCAACGCTTCGAACAGTAAGAAATAAGTAGAAAGGCAATCTGTTCTTCTCTCAGGAATTGTTACATAAAAAAGGAGAAACACATCCCAACTGCACGTCCACTCTCCAGATGGCAAACACGGTGCTCCTGAGTAATGGCATCCATCTTCTTTCAATTACCAGACTGGGGCACAGCCACCTCATGAGCATCTGGGGCAAGTGTCCCTGCCATGCTGCTTTCTTGCCCCTGGAGTCCCTCAAGGACTCAGGCAAAATGCTAACAGATTTGACCAGCAGCAGGAGCACAGTGTGTATAGTAACGAGTGTGGTTCCTGGGAAGAGACCCAACGGCCTACTTACGGATGGAGCTCTGCCTCTCAGCAACTGCGCAGCCTCGACGCCCTGTCCTTCAGAGGGGGAGAACAGTTGCCCACGTTACAACCTGCGAGGATTAAACAAGATGAGGCTTGAGACAGTGTTGCTGTGGCTGACACATAACAGGGGCTTATATTTTTTTTAATTGAAAAGCGTACAGCAAATTATTTTATTTTCTCTAAAGGTAATCTAAGGCAAGCTGTTCCTTTTCATATTCATATGCAAATAAGGACAGAGAGAAGGAAGAAATTGTGATTATGGGGCGCAATGTGGCCAATCACTGTTCTGATGCTGCCACCTGCTGGAGAGCCAGCATCCCACACTGCTATTGAAAGGAATGCGCTGAAATAACACGGGGCAAAGCCCTTCCTGCCCGGTCCCATCCCCTCCCCTCCGTCCTTCAGATCTGGACCTAAAGCTTCCCTGACTCTTCTGATGCCGGGGTTGCTGGGATCAGCATATCTTCTTTAGAAAGACATTTCTCCAAGGCGGGGTAGGACATTTACCTAGTGAGTCACCCTGCCCCGCATTGGGATCAAGAGGGCAGCTATGGGCTGTGCTGTACAAGAAGTCAAAATCTAGTATGTAGCCCGTATACACCACATCATGTTGGCCCACATTGTTTTCTGATAAAGTTCAAATTATTCACCAGTGCTTCAAATGCCAGAGTTCACCTAAAACTGCTGGAGAATCTAAGGATATGGCAACACACGACTACACCCCTCTAGGACAGCAATGCGCCCTCCTGAGCAGCAAGCATCCCAGAGCCTGAGGAGGCCCTCCTTAGTCCAACACAGCCCTGCTGCTCCCTCTCCCTCTCACTTGGCCCTTGACCCCAGCTCTACGAACGTTGTCATCCCCTGATTCCCTACAGCAAAATCTTACATAGAGCAGGATGGCTGAATAGAGCTAACTAGAGCTGGGTGCGTGAATACAGAAATGCTTTATGCCTTCAAGTAATAATAGTAATTAGTCATCTCCAAGCACTTAGCTTGTGCCAAGTGCAAGGAAAAACATTCTGACCCCAATTTTTTGACCTCGAAGACATTTTCACCCCATTGTCCATTCAGGTCTCACATCTTTGTTCTATTCATTAGCTTTGTTCTCTGCCATGAAATATGAAATCATTGACTCATCTAAATCATCATAAATATTACTTGCAGAAATATCTATACAACTGCTGTTGCTGTGGCTCACTAGGTTAATCCTCCGCCTGTGGCACCGGCATCCCATATGGGTGCAGGGTTCTAGTCCCGGCAGCCCCTTTTCCAGTTCAGCTCTCTGCTGTGGCCCGGGAGGGCAGTAGAGGATGGCCCAAGTACTTGGGCCCCTGAACCCGCATGGGAGACCAGGAAGAAGCACCTGGCTCCTGGCTTTGTATCAGCACAGCTCCGGCTGTGGCGGCCATTTGGGGAGTGAACCATCGGAAGGAAGACCTTTCTCTCTGTCTCTGTCTTTCTCTCTCTCACACGGTCTATAACTCTACCTGTCAAATAAAAAAAAGAAAGAAATACCTATACAAACAAAATTAGCAGTGGCAAAAGCTTCAGGTTGGTAAAATCTGTTATTGACCAAAAAAAAAAAAATAGTATCTTTTAGTTACTATTTGAATTTAAAAGAGAGTCTTGATCTAACAATTCAACTCAGATGAATTGTATTCACTAAAATTAATGATCAAAGGAAAACTGACAATAACAACAGTTATAATCAGTTAAGATGGGTTTAGGAGTACTACAAAGTATTCATTGAAAAAATGGAATTAAAAGATATACACTGAACCAACGGCAAAGGAAAACCTTTCTCTCTGTCTCTCTCTCTCACTGTCCACTCTGCCTGTCAAAAAAAAAAAAAAGATATACATGTCTTCATGAGCATTCTGAAATACTTTCATATATTTAAAATGCTAATTAGGGGCCAGTGTTGTGGTGTAGTGGACTAAGCCTCCACCTACACTGCCGGCATCCCACATGAGCATCAGTTCATGTCCCACATGCTCCTCTTCAGATCCAGCTCTCTGCTATGGCCTTGGAAAGCAGTAGAGGCGCAAGTACTTGATATATATACTTACTAAAATATATTTGCTAACATTTTATTTAGAAATTTTGTATTCATATTCACACACAATCATTGTCTATGACTTCAACAGGTTCATAAAACACTTAAATTACTTATTCTTCACAAATGCAATAAAACTCAATGTGGATCTGTCTAGCCCTATTGTCTTCCTCAATCATAGTACATAATCAGCTTTCTAACTTCTTATATGATAACTGGTACTCACATTTTTCACTTCAGCTTTTCCTTTTGATGATTTATAACTTTACTACGAAATGAACCATTTCATCTATTTTCAAATGCAATGCCAGAGAGGTGCATGTAATACTCCTTTCAATTGTTTAATCCCTCTCCTTTCTAATCCTACACAGTTTGCTCTCTCTCTTCTCTAACCATAGAATCAGAGTTTGAATTCTAGTCTCTGTTTCCAGCCCCAGTCCTCAGGCTGCTGCTACCTACCATACTCCGAGAGGACAATGGAAACTGCATCTATGAATGTGAATCAGGTTGACTGATTTGATGGAAAAATGTAGTCAATTGCCAAATTTTGACAAAGTTTACATTATTCCCATTTTTACTTAAAAATAACTATCCTAGCATTAATAGAGTGAGTGGTAATACTTGGCAAAATCTTGGGGAATTTCAGTTTTCTTCATTTAATAAACAGACTCATTTCCTTCACCCTCAAACCATATTTTGACCAGCACCAATCATTTCCATGGACGAAAGGAAAAATACTCTTTATCTGAGACTCTGGCTGTTATTTAATTCCTGAAAATGGTATTCAAACTAACATGAGATTTCATTCAGTTTAATAAAAAACTACTTAATTAGAAAGAAGCTTTACTACTATCTCTGGAGATATATTAATATCATTAAAAAGAACATATGCTTGAAAGTTGTATGTACATTTATAATTTTGTTCCCTTCTGAATATGAAAGTCTATTTAATTAAGGTTATTACCATCTTTACAGCTTTTTCTCAAAGGAAATGTTCTTCATTCTAAGCTACATAACTTCTTGGAAAAAATATTTTTAAAGAAATCGAAATTCTACAGGAACACATGCTTTAGTTATATTCCAAATACACCCCTCCTTGCTCCCTTATTATATTTCTATAGTGTACTATAGGCCCAGATGGCTCCCCTGTGCTTGCTTGATTTTTCTCGCTGTGACAATTATTTAACCTTTTTTTAATGAGAAACCTAGAAAAAAGAACCAATTCTCCATATAAGTCAAGTGAAAAGAAGGGAGGGGGGGGAGGGAAGGAGGGAGGGAGGGAGGGAGGGAGGGAGGAAGGAAGGAAGGAAGGAAGGAAGGAAGGAAGGAAGGAAGGAAGGAAAATGGGGAGGAGGGAGGGAGAGAGAAGGGTGTAGGGCCTGGCAGGAGGGTTGGTGAAAAGTGCACCTGCAACACATTGGACAAGGATGTAGCTTACTGCTCATCTGTTCATTTCACTTTGTAAACATTTTTTTCTGTCCCCATGGTCAACATCCTTCTATTTGTCTTCTGTTCTATTTCCCTTGCAATTCAGAGTTCCATTCTCTCACTTCTCTTATCCTAAATATAATCTGACCTATGCTAACACTGTTCTCCCAGAGACCACCTCCCCTGTTAGGGGCTGAATTGTGTCCCCACAATATCCACACATTGAAGTACTGATCCCCATTACTTAAGAATGTGACCTTGTTTGCAAATAGGGTGGTTGCAGGTGTAATTATTCAAGATGAGGTCATCTTGACTAATTAGGGTGTAGGGAGAGCCTCTAATCCAATATGACCTTATAAAAAGAGGCAATCTGAACACACAAGACACATGGGGAAAATGCCATGTGAGCCTGAAGGCCAAAATGGTGGTGATGCATCTATAATCCAAGAAACAGTAAAGATGCCAACAAACCACCAGAAGCTAGGTTGGGACATGGAACAGATCCATCCCTCACAGAATTCAGAAGGAACTGACCTTGGTGACACCTTGATCTTGCACTATCAGCCTCCCAAACCGTGAGACAATAAATTTCTGCTGTTGTAGTGATAATGATTTTTTAAAAGACTCAGCTTTTATCAGGCATTTGTGTGCCAAGCAGCCTTCTAAATATATAGGAACTTCAAAAAATTTGTGTAAAGAGCAGGCATTTGGTCTAGAGGTTAAGATGCTGCTTGGAACACCCACATCCCCTATTCAGTGTGACTGGGTTCAAGTTTCAGCTCCACGTCCAATTCCAGCTCCACTTCTGATTCCACCTTTCTGCTAATGCACACTCTGGGAGAAGGCAGATGATGGCTTAAATGGTTGGGTCTCTGCCATCCACCTCGGAGACCTGGGTTGAGTTCCAAGCTCCCAACTTCAACCTATCCCAGCCCCAGCTGTTGTGGGCATTTGGAGGGTCAATCATTAGATGGAAGCACACCCTCTCTGTCTCTCAAATAAATATTTTTAATTACTCCCTTTTTATTATAATAGGTTGCCAAGGTGTGCTAATTCTACTTACAATATCTATTTAGGTTGCCCTATCCTGCCTGGTGCACCTACCTGAACTATCCCAGTAAATGCCTTTCTCCACATTCCATCCTTCTCCTCCTCCCATCCACCCTACATCCCATCTCCAGCTCCTCCTAAAACACTCATATCTTCAGTCTATGCTCATTGCCTAAAGAATGATATCCAAAATCCTTACAGATGAGGATGCACCAGGATCTAGTCCCAGTCTACCCAATCTCCATGCACCAAACACACTCAGGTTTTCCTGACATGGTTCCACCTGGCATATCCTCTGCAGCTCTAATCCTTTAATCAGAATGCTTCTTGCTATAAAAATATATTCCAGACATTTCACCAGCTGTTGGATACCTCTCCCTCCTTTGAACCCACTTTATGCTCTTATCTACCTGTCTTGACTCATTATCATTCCATGCTCTGTACTTTTTGTTATTTGGCCATGTGTCTAATAATCCTGACCAGACTGAGTTCAGGCCAGGGGGCAGGAGCCATGATTCATCTTAGAATTTACCACAGCATGGCTGGCACCGCGGCTCAATAGGCTAATCCTCCACCTTGCGGCACCGGCACACCAGGTTCTAGTCCCGGTCGGGGTGCTGGATTCTGTCCCGGTTGCCCCTCTTCCAGGCCAGCTCTCTGCTGTGGCCCAGGAGGGCAGTGGAGGATGGCCCAAGTGCTTGGGCCCTGCACCCGCATGGGAGACCAGGAGAAGCACCTGGCTCCCGGCTTCGGATCAGCGTGGTGTGCTGGCCGCAGTGGCCATTGGAGGGTGAAACAACGGTAAAGGAAGACCTTTCTCCCTGTCTCTCCCTCTCACTGTCCACTCTGCCTGTCAAAAAAAAAAAAAAAAAAGAATTTACCACAGCACATAACATATAATCTAGCATGTGGAACGCTTTACTGGCTTAATTTTTAAAGTCTCTGAGTAAAGTGTTGTATTAGCCAAACAGATTAATAGACTTCTTGACATTCACAGAGTTCAGAGCAACTGAACCTGGAAAATAGATTGAAAATCCCCAAACTCACCTGGCGACCTGGCTCACCTGAGTGAGTACCATTCTGATCTGATCCAGGGTTGTCATTATGGACAGCAATCCTGCTTTTTGTTCCTGGAGAGCACTCCAGGCTAACAAGTCCCACTGGCACCAAAGTCCTTTTCTCATTCCCACCACACCCTGGATGGGAACAACATGTCATTATCCTCCTTCATAACAGTGTACAAGATGCTAGATGGAGGCCCAGCTCCCTTTGCAGTAATAATAAGATAACCCGTGCCAAGGGACTTTGAACTTGGCAAGTTCCATTCTCCCTGTTGCTGCTATGGTTATTCCTGTGCCCAGAGGCCATATCAGGAAACTCCAGCATTTACCTGAAGCTTGATTATTCAGAGTCCATGGGAAAAACTGGTGGAAACTCCAGTGTCTTGGTTTCCAATCCCAAGACATGGACTATTGGGCAATCTCAGCTGATCTTTCACTGGAAAGCACATGAAGGGAGGGTTCTGGAGCCCAATGAGGAACGAGTACTTGTCTTTCTTCTACAGATTAGAGAGCCCAGGGATGAGAATTCCGTGAAGCACAAAGTTTCTAGGCAGGACAAGGAAGAAGCTAAATCAGAAGATCAAAGAATCAGAGCTGGTAGTTAGAATTTCTAACAAGATCTGGTTATTTTCCTCCCAAGGCAAGAAAGTCAAGAAACTATCAGAGGGGGCCAATGCTTTGGCACAGCAGGTTAAGCCACAGCCTGCAATGCCAGTATCCCATATTGGAGCTGGTTCTAGTCCAATCCAGCTCCCTGCTAGTGCACCTAGGAAAGCAGTAGAAAAAGACCTGAGTGCTTGGGGCCCTGCACTCACGTGGGCAACCTGGAAGAAGGTCCTGGCTCCTGGCTTTGGCCTAGCCCAGCCCTCGCTGTTGAAGCCATCTGAAGAATGAACCAGCAGATAGAAAATCTCTCTTTCTTCTGTCTCTTTCTCCTGTCATTCCTTCTCTCTCTATATATATATATAACTCTGCCTTTTAAATAAATAAACAAATCTTTTAAAAAAATTACCAGAAATCCTTCACTGGTTCTGCTATATTATTTAGTGGTATTGTTGTTAACATCAACATAAAGCAGGAGGAAGAGTGTGGACAGAGAGGTTGTCCATCTGAGTCATCACCTTAGGCAAGCAACTTTATCTTGTAGATGACTGGGAGCCTTTGAAGAGTTTTAAACATGGGTGTGACACATTAGACTCCTGATTTAGAAACCATGGTGCAAATGGATTGGAAGGGACAATACCAGAGGAGGGGAACTGTGGAAGCCGTCATGGAAGAAGGGGATGACAATTTCTGCCTTCTCCATCTCCTTGATAATGGGAGGAAAGAGTTTGAATTGAGAAATACTGACAAATAAAATCAGCAAGTGCTGGTAAATACTGCATAAAATCCCAGCCAATGATGACTTTAACCTCTTTTGTGCCTCAGACTCAAATATACAATTGTCTTGTGGTAGCCCACAGGTTTATACCAAATTGCACAGAGAATACAGGAATGATTAAAAAAAAAAAACCAAAAACAAAGCTTCTGATGACTTTATACTTGAGACAGACAATACCAACAAGAAAACTATCCAACAAAGACAAGTGTTATGCAGACAATTAAAATAAGGTTGGGGTGGGCATTTGGCACAAGGGTTAAGTTGCTGCTTGCAATGCCTGCATCTCCCATTAGAGTGCCTGGGTTTGGATCTCAGTTCTGCTTCCAATCCCATCTTCCTGCTAACGTGCACCCTGGCAGGCAGCAAGTAACGGATCCTGTACTTAAGTAAGCCACTCTCGAGAAAGACCTGAATTGAGTTCTGAGCTCCTGGCTTCAACCTGGTCCAGCCCTGGCTGTTGCCAGCATTTGTGGAGTAAACCAATAGACAGAAGATCTGTGTGTGTGTGTATGCCTTTCAAATAAAAATAAATAATGAAATAAGGTAATGGGATAGGGCTTGGGCTCCTTTAGAATGAGTAGCCAGGGCAACTTCTCTGAGGAGGTGCTACTTAGGACTGCTAAGGCTATGTGAAAATCAGGGGAAAGTGGCTGATTGAATTGGAAGACACCAAAGCAGATCAGTGCAAATGGACTGGAATGGGCAAAGGAGAAAAAGGGAACAAAGAGACCATAGAGATAGGCAGGGCAGATCACGTACAACTTTGTAAGGTGGAGGAATCTAGATTTTATTTGAAGTATCAAGGGGAGCTGGTAGAAGATTTTAGTTAAGGGAGTGACTTTATCTCATTTAAATCGCTAAGTGATCACTCTTCCTTCTATATGGAAAATGTAACAAGGGAGGGAGACTCATAGTTGTAGCTAAGCAAGGAGACTTTTACAGTTGTCCCTTTGAGAAATGGTGGTGGCTTGAAAGAAAGGCAAGTGGATTCAGGATCTGTTTTGATGAAAGAAACAGAGAGGAAGAAAGAGAAGCATCAAGGATAGGGATGACTGAAAAAGAGCAGTTTGACACAGAAAAATTTTGTATGTTGAGTTTGAGATGCATATTAGAGATTCAAGGGAATGTGCCAACTAGGCAGGTGAAAATCCAAGTGCAGAATTCAGTTGAGAGGTTGAATGATTAGCCTATAGATGGTAGTTAAAGCCAGAGGATCACATGGATTTCTTAGAGAATAACAAAGAGCATGGACAAAGCCAAGACCTGAACTCTGAGATACTCAAACATTTAGAAGTCAGATAAAAGGGGAGGAACTGAGGAAGGAGCAGCCAGTAGGGGGAAAGTAGTCAAAGACAGTGTGGTGTCCCCACAACCAAGTAAAAAGAAAAAAACTGCTCCTGAAAAGGCAAGGAACTATCTGTGTCAAATCTCAGTCCGAGGTAGAGGAGGACTGAGAACAGGATTTTACAAGACAGAAGCTCTTGATGCATTGAAGAGAGATCGCAGGAGAATGGTGGGGGAAAGACTTAATTAGAGTGAGAGAGAGCCAGGTAATGCAGAGTTCTGACAAGGAAGTGGTTCAGTCAACCGTGTGGATGCACAAGTGATGAGGTAAGAGAATGGCCTCAGTGCTCTTGGGAAGTAAAATTCTATGCCAAGGATAAGCGGTAGAGGAGAGTAGTGACAGCTAATGCTAGTAAAGAGCTCTTGAGGGCGAAGCTAACCAGGTCAAGGGCAGGAGAACACAAGCACAGACCCTGCTGAGCCTGGACACCAGGAGCTGGCGTGGCACATTTTGTGGAGTGCTGTGCAGAAGCAGTAGCCCAGAAGCAGGAGCTGAGAAAACAAAGTTCTCCTAGACCTAGAGTTAATGTTCTGAGGAATGAGTGCAGAAAAGGAGAAAGAGCAAGGTAATGCAGAGTTCTGACAAGGAAGTAGTTCAGTCAACCATGTGGATGCACAAGGAAAAGTGTCCTGGGCTGTGTTTATGAGCTGGGACAAGAAAAGAGGAACTGAGGAATGAAGGACCCTGGGTGGGAGAACAGGCAGGGAAGAGAGGTGATCAAAAGAGAGCTGGATAAGAAGCTGGTGAGAAGGTGGGAGTTAAGGAACTGTTGGTGAGAAGATCCTTAGCTAACCAGGACCTCAGTTGTTGACAGTGGCTCCATCTTTGGCAAAGATGAACTGATACAAAGACCTATTCCCAGAGAAGTCCTATCCCAACCTTGGCACACTCGGATCCAGACAGTGCCAGGTGAGCTGAGTTAACTGAACCTTGCACAGCGAGCCAGCCCTGGGCTAGTTCTGCAACAGCAAGTGGTCCCCATATGGGTGAGACCTGCCCACTGAGCTGGAGGTGTTGTCTCCTGGCTTTTAGGAAAGCACCTTGTGGCATTCTTTCAAAGCAGTGCTATCTTGGTGTTTCCAGTGTTCCCAGAGATTCAAACTTGGGGTCTGCAAAAAATCCAAGAAAATCCTGGGTTCAGAATGTACCTTCCTTCCAATAGGTGATGGCTTGGTTCTGACCCAACTCCTCTTTGTTAGGTCCATTAGAACGCCTTCCCTCAGACCTTAGTGCAAATAGACAACCCCAGGCAGCCCCACCTCTGCACATGCCCAGACACACTTGGCCCCTAAGTGGGAGGAAGCTTCCTCTCAAGATGGGTCCCTGTTAATTGATATTTTCTTTCACTGTGTTGTAGGATTTGAGGAAAATGGGGATAATAGTAGAACATTAGTTCCTTGGCACAAATAAGCACTGAGTAAATATACTGGGGTAAGAGAATGAATGTACTTAAGAAAAAAAGGCAACGAGAAAGAGAAGGGAGTAAAGAGAGGCCTCAAAACTTTGGGGAAAAATTAAAACACAGTCATCATTTGTATGTTCGCTGAAACTCCCTTTTTTGCAATCCATCAATGAACATTTTTTTTACTACTCACTGAATTATTTCCTACAAATAAATAGTCACACTGAGGATTATTCTTAAAAATTTCTATAAAGGTGAAAAACTAATATTCTATTTTCTACTCTTACTAAAATGGACAACAGCTGACATTACCTTATCTATATTTGCTACTAACCCAAAGTCAACAACCCAAGAAATTGCTGCTACATATTATTCATAATAACTAAACTTGGAAACAAATTAAATGTATACCAACAGACAAATACATAAAGAAAATATAGTAAAGAGATACACTGGAATAAAGAGATAGAAACCCTACTATTGACAGCAACACAGATGGACCTACAGGACTACGCTAAGTGAAATAAGCCAAACACAGAAAGACGAACACCATATGACTCTACTTACATGTGTAATCTAAAATAGTCAAACTCGCAGAAACTCAGACAAGATTGATGATTGCCAGGGTTAAAGGAAAAGGAGAAATGGAGAGCTGATGGTCAAATGGCACAAAGTATCAGGTACGCAAGATAAGTAAGTTCTAGACATCTTCCACACAGCATAGTGTTTACAGCTAACAACACTATTGTGTATCCTGAAATTTTCCGAATAGGTAGCTCTTGTTTTAATTCTTATTACCACATGAAGCAAAAATAAAATGCAATAATAATAATAAAGGGGTGAGAGGAAACTGGGAGGTGATGATGGTGATACTTTCGCAGTTATATACTTACCCCAAACTCATCAAGTTGCATACGTTAAATGTGTACAGCTCGTTATAAGTCTATTATAACTCAATCAAGTGGTTTTTTAAAAAAAGAATTGCTCTTCTCCAATTTCCTCATCTATTTTATTTCATTTACAGCAAAAACTGTTAATATTCATAATAACATATGTATAAATATATGTGTATGCATGTGCATATCATTTTAAGATGTTTTGTTTTCTTAATTGCAAAATAACATAAACATAAAAGCTGAAAACTGTTTTGAAATTTGGATTAGCTCATATCTCTGGGTAATTTCTATGACTAAGCACTTTCCTATCTTGGTTTTTATTTTCACTAAACACTCTAGGAATATTAGTATCACAGCCACTTCTTAAGAGAAAGAATGAAGTCAGTTTTGTGTGAATATATTTTATCTCATCTGGTTTCTTTGCAGTTTGATACAAACACATTTTCCCTCTAACTGTCACCACTAAAAACAGTAGTCAGGATACCGGAGTCTTCATTATTATCTTCCATAAGGCTCACACTCTCCAAAACATGCTTAGGAGTCATATTACCAGCAACCAGCGTTACAAAATATGCTCTCAGCCCCTTTTAGCCTTGACCTACTTCATCCAGGCAAACCCTGAGGCTGTTCTTCCAAATCGGCTTTCTCTCTGAAGAACAAGGAAGTGCCACGGCTGAAGAAGGAAAGAAATCCTGTGTTTCTGGCCTCTTGGGTGCTAGCATGGCTTCTGATCCTCTGGGAGAAAAGTTGCTCTGAGGGAAACGGTTGTACTCCTGAATTCCTTCTCCACTGAAAGATCTCTGCCCCGCTTCCACAGAATCACTGAGATGGGGACTCCCTGCTCCACCTCCAAGCCCTGACGTTTTTCGGAGTTGCTAAGAACAAATAACTACAGTGACTGCTATGACTCGTGGGACAAGTCCTGACTTTCTTTTCGTTTTTGTTTTTTTCTGAACAAGGCTTTTGAATTAGAAAAAGCTCTTGAGTGTGACCAAACAGCTGCCTGTTTTTTCAGGGCTTACCGTTCCTGTTTGAGAACCCTCTTATCTTTCAGACTCTCCTCCCAAGATTTATCCTCTGAGTTACATGTTTTCAACTCAAGTACAGAAGGAGTGGATGACAACAGAGGCTCTGTGTTGTGAGGACAGCTGTTTATTTCAGGAATGGCAACTCCTAACCCAAGACTAACAATGATTTCCTTTGTAAGTTTTCCTTTCTGCCTTTGGGATCTGCTGGGATCACCTCCTCAAAAAAGTATGCAATAGTTTTAAGATCTTCATGGTTATTATCTCTGGAAATACTGGCTATCTGGTGGTCATTGTTGTCAACTCCACAGACACACACATATAAACACACCGTTGTTCTGGCTTTATTTGGTCTTACTTTTCTTGCAAGAAATAGAGTTTCTCTTTTTTTAATATTTATTTTATTTATTTGAAATACAGAGTTAGATAGATAGAGAGAGAGAGAGAGAGAGAGAGAGAAAAAGATTGATCTTTCCTTTGCCAGTTCACTCCCCTAATGGCCACAGTGGAGCTGGGCTGATTGGAAGCCAGGAGCTTCTTTAGGTCTCCCATGTGGGTACAGGGGCCCAAGCACTTGGGCCCTTTCCTATTGTCTTCCCAGGCACATTAGCAGAAAGCTGGATTGGAAGCAGAGCAACCAGGACTTGAACTGGCACCCACTGGGGATACTGGCGCTGCAGGCGGTGGTTATACCCAGTATGCCACAGCGCTGGCCCCTGAGAGATGGGGTTTCTACAAAACCTTTTAGAAGTATGACAATGAGTTTTAACTAAGACTTTGTAAATGTGCTGTTTCTCCACTTATCAATAACAGACAAGAATGAAAATGAAATAGGAAACATTTGATTTTGACAAATGGCATCTTTGGTGGCTTTGGTCTTGCCTACATACTTTTGGTCATGTTTAAGGTATTTGTTTTTAAGAGTTTTAAGAGTTTTAAGAGTATTAGAAATGTTTGAGACATTTTTTCAAATATTTGAAAATGTCAAATTCTGAATACAGTTATCATGTCTTCAATTTCCTTATACAAAATATGAGGCTTATTTTGGCAATCTGCAATTTTCCAGCTTTATCTGTTCATTAATAATTATTTGTTCTCAATATTCTCTTATAGACATCAGAATTTTCAAATTGGTTCTCATCTAGTTGCAACTGATACTTAAAATAAGACAGACAATAATGGGCCCAATTTATTTATATAATAAACATTTAGATGGTCACTGTATGCATAATCCTACACTAGATTGTATATACTGTCATATCTTAACAATATGGGGAGGGGTTCTTGAACAAATTAAGCAAGTATGTAATAGGTGGTCAGATGGAGATAGCTCCTCTAAAAGTAAATCTGTCATATTCTTTTAGTAATATTACATAGAGTACAATAATCTAATTGCAATTCAAGTGAGGTTGGATATGTCCAGCAACTTTGCGTGTAAGATGATTCAGCTGTAACTTGATGTATTTTGGGTAGAAATGGTTACTTCTTAAGCATGTGCTCCCTAAAGAAGGTGCAGATGGTGATTTGATTTTTTTTATTTGACAGGTAGAGTTATAGACAGTGAGAGAGACAGAGAGAAAGGTCTTCCTTCCGATGGTTTACTCCCCAAATGGCCGCCACAGCCGGCGCTGCACCGATCCGAAGCCAGAAGCCAGATGCTTCTTCCTGCTCTCCCATGTGGGTGCAGGGGCCAAAGCACTTGGGCCATCCTCCACTGCCCTCCCAGGCCACAGCAGAGAGCTGGACTGGAAGAGGAGCAACCAGGACTAGAACCCAGCGCCCATATGGGATGCCAGCGCAGCAGGTGGAGGATTAACCAAGTGAGCCATGGCGCCGGCCCCTGATTTTTTTTTTTTTAAGCAGGAAAAAAAGTACTTTGGTTGCCAACTTAGTGAAGTTTACATGAGAGAATGTTTCCATTTGATGAAGTGTATCAAAGAGGCCATGTTTAGAGTAGGAAAGCCCATGAGGGAACTTCATCTGGGGACCATGTGTATGGGAGAAAAACCATCCCAACACACAGACACATCAAATCACCAAAATCTGAAGGTTCAGTTTACAGAAATAACTGTATCCATCTAATAATGTATTCTAAATCCAACAGAAACATGTCCTACTGGCAACTTACTAGCAAATCCCTCCCTACACTTCTAGGGACCAATGTTATCCATCATACAATTCACTTTTGTATAGTGCGTTTCTGCTCGCAAGATGCTCTCACATGCCATACCATGAAATGGAAAAGGATGCTACGCATGTGCCAGATGAGGTAAACTGGAAGGACAATATCCGCACCATTAGACAGGGGTTGCAGTTAGGAGAGCTGTGTCTTGGGCCCACTGCATTATGCGAAGCTAAATCTAACCAAATAAAGCTGACAAAACCAACAAAAGCACAAGGCAGAAGAAGTATACTGAGTACTTGAAACAATCCAACTTCTAACCATTGGACTATACCACAAAGGGAAGAAATTAAAAGAGAACACAAGTCTGGATTCCACTGGTTGATTTAAATTTGTTATCACTTGGTCTTTAAATCTGCCACTGAGACCCATCAGAGCTGTTGCAGGCATTTGAGGAGTGAACCAGCAGATGGCAGATCTCTCTCTCTCTCTTACTCTGCCTTTCAAATAAATATAAGTAAATCAATCAATAAATAAAGGTTGGTAATAGAAGAGTGTTATTTACAGAAAGAACTAGTAGGAAGGAGAGATGCTATGTAGCAACATATTCACTACACCACACAGAACCACTCCAAGGTGAACAGAACCAATCCAGGGAAGCCATGGAGTGAAGTGGGTGAGGACAGTTTTCCCTAGCAGTCCCTCCTTTCATGGGCTCTTCTCATCTGTCTCTTTCCCTCCTATTTGCTCTAGACTTCCACCCCAAGACCCAATGTTCATACTCTCCAATCCCAGTGACTTTGGAAAGAAGACTGACTGTACCCTCCAGGGATCTGAGTTTAGTGACACCAACACTTCATCTCAGAGTCCAGCTTCCAGCTAGTGTGCCTTGAAAGGCAGCAGAGGATGGCCCAAGTGCTTGGGCCCCTGCCACTCATGTGGGAGACCTGGATGGGGTTCCTGGCTCTTGGCTCCTGGCTTTGGCCTGGCCTTGCCCTGAATGCTGCAGACTTTTGAGAAGTGAATCAGAGGGTGGAAGCACTCTCTGCCACACACCCCACTCTGCTTTCGTGTGTGTGTTTGTGCATGTGTGTGTGTGTGTGAGAGAGAGAGACAGACAGACAGACAGACTCTGCCTTTCAAATAAATAACTCTTTAAAACAAAACAAAAAAAAAATAAAAAAGAAGAGGTCTTCAGTGTGAATTAGAAGAAGTCAGATACTCTTAACCAGAATTTAATGCCTAAAATTAGATGTCTGAATGTGACCTTCTTTAGAAGTCTTCTTGTGGCTGGTATTGTAGCTTAGCGAGTGAGGCTGCTGCCTGCGACACTGGCACACCATATGGGCTGATTCGTGTTCCGGTTATTCCACTTCCCATTCAGCTCTCTGCTAATGGCCTGGGAAAAGTAGCAAAAGATGTCCTGGAGTGATTGGGCCCCTGCACCCATGTAGGAGACCTGGAAGAAGCTCCTGGCTTCTGTCTGGCCCTGCCCAGCCCAACCATTGTGGCCATTTGGGGAGTGAACAAGTGGATGGAAGATCTCTCTCTGTGTCCCTCTTTCTGTCTGTCTCTCCCTCTCTCTCTCTCTGTAACTCTGGATCTCAAATAAATAGATAAAGCTTAAAAATTAGAAAAAGAATAATAAGAAGAAGTCTTCTTGCCTATTATTCCACTCTCTGCCTCAATTCTCCCCAAATAATCCCCACACATGGAGTGCAGACTCTGGATAAACATCTCCCCTGATTGTAAATCAAGCCCCCTGGGGCAGACCCCTCCCACTGCTGGATTGTTCTCATCATTAAGAAGTTCTCAGTCACGCCAGCCAAAATTAGTCCCCTGCAGCTTCTCCTCACTTGAGAAATACAAAGCAAGCCCTTCTCCTGGCAGCCTCTCCCTTTGAAGCCAGCTGTCACATCCTCCCAAGGCCAGGCCCTGCAGTCTAAATGCACACAGCTACTCCTCTGGTGACATGATTGATAGGCTACTGGCCGTCTTGGTCACCCCTCTTGAACATGCTGCAGTTCAATAAAGTCCCTCTTCAAAAGCATCTCCATAAGGGAACATGGCATTCCAGGAATGGCCTACATATGGGAGGAAAGCTTTGTCCACTGAGAAGAACCGATGCTCCAGGGGCCACATGGGCGGGACAACGGGTTTCATTGTTATCAGAGGGCTCTGGGGAGGAGGCGGGTGGGAGAGATGTTCCATTCTGTTTTTCGTGCTGTGATTCTGGAATTAAATTTTTAAAACTACAGAAGAGAATCAGCTGTATGCAAGGCACTCTGCTAGGGCTTTGACGGATGAGTGAGGGAAGCCCAGAAGCTGGCGCCAGGGACCCTGGTGCCAGGGGTGGATGCCTGGGCCTCATGGCTCAGCACTCCCCTGCCACCTCCAAGACAGGAAAAAGAGTTTAAATCTGGGTATTGGCTGTGTATTTCAAGCCTCGTGGGACTGGATTGGGCTCTCTTTTCCACTTTGCATTTTAATAGACTGCCCACCACACTTAGTATAGAAGATACGCCCCGCCCCCCCCCCCCACACACACACCTAGGCTGTGGCCCAGCAGGTTAAGTTACCACCTACCACACATCCCATATGGTCACCAGTTCAAGTCTGGGCTGCTCTACTCCAATCCAGCTCCCTGATAATGAGCCTGGGAAGGCAGTGGAAGATGGCTCAAGTGCTCGGGCCCCTGCACCCACAGGGGAAACCCAGTTGAAGCTTGTGGCTCCTGGTTTCCAACTGGCCCAGCCCTGGCCATTGTGGCCATCTGAGGAGTAAACTGGCAGATGGAAAATCTGTCTCCCTCCCTCTCTCTGTAACTCTTTCAAATAAATAAATAAATAAGAAGATATGTCTCTTATCTAAAACCAGGGAACAGAACACAGTCTCCTGCCTCATATTCTTCTGGCAGGGGGTGAGGACTCACAGGACAGAACTTGGTTTCTTGATCACCTGCTCATGGGGCCATGGAGGAACCAGCCCGCCAACTTTGGAACTGGAGAAGGGGCCAGAGGGCCAAGTCTGCCAGGAAACTGGTACCCTGGCAATAGGTGGCTCCTAGCTAAACACCCCACACCAGCCATGCCACACTCTCCACCAAAGCTCCGCCCCAGGCCCCACTCTCTCCCCTCTCCCCCGCCATGTCCACCCCCTGGCCAGCGCTCCCAGTGCCACACCCTTGTGACCTGCCCCTCCTCTGTCCTGCTCTTCCATTCTCTGACTCAACTCCTGCCCCTTCCCCTTCCTCCCAGGCTGCAGAACCCACCTCACTGTGCCGCCCTGCCCCCTCAGCCACGCTCCCTGTCCCAGCAGATGTCCAGTGCCGCTGCACCCCTGCTCCAGCCGCCAGGTCCAGTGCACAAGCACAGAGAGCATCCTCATCGGTGTCTTGGGGAGACAAACTGGCAGACAAGAAGTCAAATTCTGCCCTAACGGTGCTTGAGTCGGGTTCTTATGGTCAGGCTTACACCTCCTAAGGGTGGGCAGTAAAACACCATAAGCTGACAGGGAGTGCCTACTAGTACCTCAGCCTTCAGAACTCTCACATCAGTGTCGCCTCCACTATTGCACCGAGTTTACAAACTGGGAGATTAATGCACAGAGTGGTTAAAAAGTTTGAGACTATTGGGCAAAACAAATGTGGCATGTTGGTACAATGCAGTAATATTCAATAATAAAAAGGAACGAATTACAGACGCACACACAGCACAGATGAAATCCCAAATCATGCTAAGTGACAGAAGCCAGACACAGATGAGAACATACTATGTAAGTCCGTTTCGGCCACGTTCTAGAAAAAGCCACGCAGTGTGGATGGGAAAACAGATCACATGTTGTCTGGGGCCAAGGAGGGGGCAGTGGGGAGTTCTGCAGCTGCCAGAAGCATTCCAAAGCTTGAGGGCAACAGTGACCGTACCGCACGTGCACATCCCCAGCTGCTTAAAGCCGTGCACTTAGAATGAGGTGAATTTTGAGGTATGGTAAGTAGCCCTCAGTGTTCTGCAAAAAATAAGAAAGAAGAGAGGGACAAAAGAGAATTTGGGTCGCACCAAGGATGGACACACAGGAAACGGGCTAGGAGGAGAGTGGTTTCAGAGACGTGAGTATGGAGGAAGGCGGCACAGAAGCGACTGAAGAGACTGGTGCCTGCTACACTTGTAGGTGCCAGGGAAAGTCTGGTTGAGAGAAAGGACGAGCAGGGCCCAGAGAGAGAACGGGGTCTACATGCCTCAGGGAAGACCCAGAGGAGAAGCGCTCTTTTTCCTGAGAAGATGCTCTAGTTTCTTAGCTTTGGGATCCTGAGACCTTCCAGGAAGAGGGATGGAGGAACATGGCGTGCAATCAACAGATAACCTGCCCCAGAGTTCCGATCATTGCAACAATTGCTAACAAGACAAACACAACAGAAAATGAAATATTGGGTTCATTAGTGATTTTCCTGTTTACAAAATCCACCGTGGCTTTCTGGCTATTAGAAAAGCTCACTTACTGGGGTTCATTTCTCTAAAAACACATTGAACTACCTTAATACTAACAGCTTCAAAGGGCAGTGGATGACCCTTCTGAAGCTTTGAGATCCAGGCTCCAGGCCCTAGAAGAAAGACAATCAGAGAAGCTATGTGCTCTGCAGTGTGGAGTCTCACACGCTGATTTACAACAGGGTGATTAACAGTGTGCTGCGGCATTCAGTGAAGCTGGCCTGCAGTATAGACATTCCAGACTGTGTGTTCTGGCCTGGAGGACCTGAGTCATGATGACTGATGGCAGAGGGTGTTGCCCATAAGTTAAAGGCCATGGGCTGATTAATGATCTCAGCATGAAGCTGTGGGTCGCTAACCCTGACAGATCATTAGTTCCCAGCAAATGTCCAGCCTCTGGAGGTCATGGCTTTTATTACAAACCAACACACACAGAGAAAACACAGAGCAGAGCAAGTGGCCTTCTCATGTGCTGGGGATATTTAAAAGCTGAACTGTGAATTTCCATGAATACAGAATATGTTTGTAGCATGAATCTTTCTTGGCTTTGACAAAACAAGAGCAAGGACTGTTAGCAGAACCATACTGCACCGTCAACGTTCCATTAAACTTTAACCACCGCAGTTATGGTTAAAGAGATATTTTCATTATAATCCTGTATTTCAGGAACTTGCAACTTAACTTATTCAACATTCTCTTTTGCATATTGGTCTCTTACTTAAGGAATATTAATGTTTTAAACTTGATAGAGTTTAATCTGTCTTTAAGATCATTTGTTTAAAAAGGTAAAATCCTCATGCACAGAATAATATTGGGAAAATATTAAGCCCCTAGGAAGGAAACATTAAGCCACTGTTTCTTGGTTATTAAATACAATAATTCCAGGAATTATATAAAATATCTGTAAAACTAGAGTGTGTTGAGTTTAAGGAAACCAGAAACTGCAGACTACTAGAATCATTGTCTTTTTCTTTGTGTTTTTAATCTCTACTTTATCTATAGGGAGAGGGTGACAAAAGAGATAAATGCAGTAATGGAGAAAGCAATTGAGGAAATGAATTTTCTAAACCTGTTAAAGTTTAATCACATACCATTCTTTGTGGCCGTTGGACTCTGTGGAATGCTAGTGACACTTTGTATGGACTGAATTTGCCCCAGCAAAACTCACTTAGTAAAGCCTTAACCCCCAGCATGATTACATCTAGAGATCGGACCTATAAGGTGGAAATCAGCTAAATGCAGGTGGGGCCCTAACCTTAAAGCACTGTGGTCTCCCTCTCTTTCCACCATATGCACACACAGCTAGAGGAAGCCATCTGCAAGCCAGAAAGAGAATCCTCACTAGAATCCAGCCATCCTGGCATCCTGACCTCACACTTTCAGCCTCCAGAATTATGAGAAAATAAATTTCTACTGTTTAAGCCACTTGGTCTATGATATTTTGTTATGGCAAAACAATTCAATTTGTATAGAAAAATGAATACACACTTTCACCTATGTCATATATTCATGTCACCCTCGGGACACGGCAACACAGTGTACAATCACCGTGTACAGGAACAGCGTCTCTCTATTTCCTTCCATGGCTTATGGATGTTAAAGACAGCAGGATATAATTAGGTATTTTTACCTGTCCTACTAACTGAAAAATAATCAATAAGTAATAATAAGTAAATCTCCTCCTCAGGGCCGGCGCTGTAGCGTAGTGGGTAAAGCCGCCGACTGCAGTGCCAGCATCCCATATGGGTGCTGGTTCGAGTCCTGGCTGCTCCACTTCCGATCCAGCTCTCTGCTATGGCCTGAGAAAGCAGTAGAAGATGGCCCAAGTCCTTGGGCCACTGCACCCACATGGGAGACCCGAAGGAAGCTCCTGGCTCCTGGCTTCGGATCGGCACAGCACCGGCCATTGCGGCCAATTAAGGAGTGAACCATCAGATGGGAGACCTCTCTCTCTCCCTGTTTCTCCTCTGTCTATGTAACTCTGACTTTCAAATAAATAAAAAAAAAATCTTAAAAAAAATCCTCCTCCTCAATGTCATCCAGTAATGTCACAGATTTTGTTTAACAAACTATAATAGTAAATCTATTCATTTTACCTTGTTTTTAATAAGAACTAAAAAGGTAGGGCATCTACAGAAATGCACACGAATAGAAGGCAGAAAAATCATGGTGCTTTGACTACATAATTATAGATTTTTGCTTTAGAAAAATTTGAAAAATATGTGTGGTAAAATATTATGTAGCAAATTAAAATTAAAAATATATACCCCTATTGTAATGATATAAACATTATAATATAGGCTGGCACTGTGGCATAGCAGGTTAAGCTGCCTCTTGCAATGCCATATTGTAGTTCCCTGTTCAAGTCCCAGATGTTCTGCTTCCGATTCAGCTTCCTGCTAATGTCCCTGGGAGGACAGCAAAAGATGATTCATATGGGAGACCCAGAAGGAGTTTCTGGCTTCTGGCTTCAGTCTGGCTCAGCCTTGGCAGTTGCAGGCATTTGGGAAGTGAACCAACAGATGGAAGATCTTACTCTCTCTCTCTCTCTCTCTCTCCCTGTCACTCTACCTTTTAAATAAATTAAATAAATCTTTAAAAATTATAATAATGTAAAGTAACTGTAAAAGGTGATTGAAGTATGAATCACTGTTCCTACATTTTTATTTTCTGAACATTGTGAGATGTTCCTTTTTTACTCTTTACAATTTTTTAAACAAATCCAAAAGCACGTATGGGTAACTTCTATGGAGAACACTCTGCTATTATCAAATTGTGCCTTTTACTAGAAAAGATTTTAATTTTGACTAAGATTTCATTTGATTGATAGTACTGTCATTTTAAATACATAGAGTCAAAAATGACTAACTCAAGCCAGCCAAATGCTTCAATTTTGATGAGCTCTGAAGGCTCTAATTTAGCCAAATACCTTTTAAAAAGCTGTCGTGCAAGATGAACATGGTAATTAGATATATTCATTTCACTATAAATATCAATATTGTCTAGTGCTTCAAGACGAAAATGAGATGGTATTCCTGGAAAAAGGAAAGCATTCGCTCTGCACCAAAGCTGGATTCTGATCACAAGTCTAACTGGGTAACAAAGTCCTCTTACCACTTATTCATTCAGTTAGTCAATCGACATTCACTAATCAAGTACAGGGCAATGATTTAAGGCACAGGCTTGAGATCCAGATCGCCTGGTTTAAATCGCTACTCCATCACTCATGACAGTTCTGATCCTGTGTGTTGGTCAAGATGAGTTAGGTTTGCTATGGTAACACATTACACCCAAAATTCTACATTTCTATGGTGGAGGAAAGGGAGTGGTACACTCCATGATCACTCAGAGAGCCAAGGGGATAACGATGATGGCTAGCATCTTGTAGCTGTAGATGTACTCTTTTGAGCCTGGAGAGTCTTACAGCAGCGATTACATGCTCCAGTAGAGAAGTCACCCATGACACAGCAGCAACACTACTCATGGCTTACTGACCATTACTAGTCTACAAGGCCACCTCACTGCAAAGAGTCAGAAAGGGGTCTTCCCACGTGCCTGGAAAGAAAGGAGACCCAGGAAAAAACAAGCACCAAAAGCCTCCACGAGACCTCAGGTGAATTATCAGATCTCTTTGTGGCTCCATTTCTTCACTGTAGAATGAAGATAACAGTGATGTCTAGATGATGAAGTTTTGTGAGCATTGAGTTATCATGCATACAGCATTTGGTACTTTGCTAGCAGTGGGGACAAGAGGAGGAATTCTCTTCACTTTGGAAGCCTACACTTTCACAGAGGATATAAATATACAAGTAATGATATAAGCATGCATATAATAACTCGGTAGGAAATTTGAGTAATTTCACTTGGGAAAATGATCTTAGCTCTGATTCCTCAGTAATGCAGAAAGGTGGAGCAGCATGGGAGTGTGGAACACAGGCTGAGGACTTGTCAGTTCTTGATTTGGCTCTTGGCTCTGCCCCTTACTGACTGTGGCTTGAGCCTCAGTATCATTCTCTGTAAAACAGTGAAACCCAAAACTCTCACCTGCAGTTAGTTATAAGAACACAATGTGGGGCAGGCACTGTGGCACAGTGGGTTAAAGCCATGGCCTGAAGCTCTGGCATCCCATATGGGCGCCGGTTCTAGTCCCAGCTGCTCCTCTTCTGACCCAGCTCTTTACTATGGCCTGGAAAAGTAGTAGAGGATGGCCCAAATCCTTGGGCTCTTGCACCCTTGTGGGAGACCCAGAAGAAGTCCTGGCTCCTGGCTTAAGATCTGCGCATCTCCGGCCTTTGTGGCTATTTGGGAGTGAACCAATGGATGGAAGACCTCTCTCTGTCTCCACCTCTCTCTGTAACTCTGTATTGCAAATAAATAAAAATAAATCTCTAAAAAAAAGAACACAGTGTGAAGCAGGTAGCAATAATATGCAATATCTGGTTCAATTAATAGGGGCTATTATTTCAAATATATTCTTAAGAAGTATTCTACACAGAAACTCTTCCTGCTGCCCTATTGAAGTCAATGAACACCCACGGAGCACCTATGTGCCTACTCATATTTACTAAAGAATGTGAATGTACCTGTCCTATCTTTTTGAAGTCACACAATTTAAAACAGAATTAAAAAAAAAAAAAACACACAACACAACAAACAAAACCTCACACGGTCCAAGCAATACATTTCTTGATCTATCCCTCCCTCTCTTGCTGCTCCTCTCCAAAATGCAGCCCACCAAGATTCTCTCAGATGTTTTCCAAATTCCCAAAGGCATCTCATGGTTTCTCCAGAAACTAGTCCTCTTTTAGGGTCCTTATATCATCCTGCTCTAAACCACTAGAAAGTTCTCTCAGATCCTAGTAGCTCTAAATTCCTGGAAGATACTGCTGCTGCCACTCACAGAAACCCGTAAGATGAGTCAGCTGATACAGACATCCTTTAATTAACTTTTAATTTGCAAGCAAGTTTGCCAGCCCTATAGAACATTCCTGTGAATACCTCTCTTTGGTCAAGAATCTTGCTGTCATCACTCTTTTTATTTTATGTAGTAATGAGACGTTAGCGTAATCAGGGTGACTATTCCTATTCACCAAAAGTTGATTTATAAATCTACCCAACCAGTAGACCCTAACTCTGTTACAGGTTTGAAAAGAGTGATTTCAAGCATGATAAAAGCAGGCAATTGGAATTTTCCTTTAATGTAAATTCTTAATAAATAATTATTTAATATATTTTTGTACTGTGTAATCCCTAATATTTTGTAGGCAATCAGTAAATATATAGTGATAGCTTACAACATACCATAAATCAATGATTCATCCACCACACTAGGAGTAATACTATAGGTATCAGGAAGCCAAGAGCATAGGAGAAGCTTGTACCTACATTTCTCTTTCTCTAGTCTTCTTAGAGAAATACTAGGAGATCCTAAAGAGTGTTCGTACTTTCCTCTTGCTCTGTCCCTGGCACTGACAACCACCAGAGACTCCACAAGCCTGTGGACACGCCCTCCACAGTAGAACGCTGCTATGGGGAAGCATCTAAACCTTTGATTGAGATTCAGCAGCTTAAGACACACCCAGGGCCTGTGCAGGAACTTAGCCTCACACTTTCCACCTGGCCCAGCTCCAGGAGCCTAGGGTCCCTCCCTGCTTCTCTTGCCTCCAGCAAGTCTGTAGTCTCTTCCTCCCCTCTCCCTGGTGGGTGGCACGGAGGACTCCCCAGAGCAGACGACCCCCAGTGTCCCTGGCTGCACGAGGCTGCTTCACTTCGGCTGGCAGCCAGGTGCCTCAGTTGCCCCGGTCAGCTGACCTAAACATCCCCTGCTTCCTTCCTGCTGTAGCAACATTTCTCTCATGGCAGTTGCACCTTCTCCCTCCCCTCTATTTTTTTTTTTTTTTTTGAGAGATACAGAATAAGACAAAGAGAGATATTTATTTTAGAGCAATGTCTGGTTTTGTTTCTCAGCATATGTTTATATTATGTTGAATTACTTTCATAATTGGATTTTCCCTTTTGTAACCTTTGTTTTAAAAATTAATTTTTTATTCAAATAGATAATTTGTTCCTGCCAATGCTGTGACAGTGAGGAATGAGGTGTTTCACCTACATGCTATTCGGGAAGACAAACATTGAACAACGAATAGCATAAATATTTAATTACTACTATATTAAGTGCAAAAAGGGAGGAGAATCAGTGGCTAAGAGGATGTGACAAGGCATCTGACTTCATCTAAAGAGGGAGACAGGTTTCCTTAAAGATGTGCTGATTGAGCTGAACTCTGAGACTAAGTAGAAAATAAGTGGGCCAACGAGGTGTGTGGGCTGGTAGAAAGGGCTGTAGTAGAGAGAGCAATCCAGGACGCTGACACAACATGTGCAAAAGTCCTGGGGAAGGGGAAAGCTGACTCTTCTCAGATATTGAAAGAGGACAGCTGAAATACAGATGTCAAGGAGGAGTGTAGCCAAGAGGAAGTTGGCAAGTAGGCAGGGGCCAGATCACGAGATTTGTTAAGCACATTGAAGACTGTGGCCTTTACATTATGAGCTCTGGAAACTCTTGAAAAATTTTAAGCCAAAAAGTTACATGATTCTTTTTGAAACAAGATGATTCTAACTACTCTATGGGAAAGTTATTGGAGGAAGGGAGTAGAGGTAAGAAGCTATTTTATTATCTTTTTTTAATTCATCTTAATAAGGGATGACAGTGGTCCGCCTCAATTGTGGCAGTGAAGATAGAAAGTAGGCAGTCTGGGGGCCAGCCGGTGCTGTGGCATATCAGGTAAAGCCGCCACCTGCAGTTCTGGCATTCCATATGGGCACCGAATCGAGTCCCGGCTGTTCCACTTCTGATCCAGCTCTCTGTTATGGCCTGGGACAGCAATAGACGATGGCCCAAGTCCTTGGGCCCCTGCACCCACATGGGAGACCTGGAGGAAGCTCCTGGATCCTGGCTTCACATTAGCCCAGCCCCGGCTACTGCGGCCATTTGGGGAGTTAACCAGCGGATGGAAGACCTCTCTCTCCCTCTCTCTCTCTCTCTCTATCTCTCTCTATCTCTCTTTCTGCTTCTGCCTCTCTGTAATTCTCTAAATAAATAAATCTTTTTTAAAAAGTTAGAAAGTAGGCAGTTTTGAGATATATTTAGGAGGTAGAATTGCCAAACAACAAAGGCCTGAAAATGCAGATTATTAGATATAAATTTTAAGTTAAGAAGGGGAAACAAAGGTGGGCATTTAGCCTAACAGTTAAGATGCCACATCAGGGTCTGTGGATTCAAATCCTGGTTCTGGCTCCTGCTAATGTAGACTCTGAGAGGCAACACGTGATGACTCAAGTGATTGGGTCCCTGCAACCTATATGGGACACATGGATTGAACTACCAGCTCCTGCCTCCAGCCCAGCCCAGCCTCTGCAATTGTTGGCATTTGGAAAGTGACCAGCAGGTGGGAGTGCTCTGTCTGCCTCTCTCTCTCTATCTCTCTCTCTCTGTCTCTCAAATTAAAAAAGGGAGGGGTTGTAGAGCAGCATAGTAAGATTCAGGGTGTTTCCTGTTAGAAGGGTGACAGAGATGTTTTCTTCAGAACAGTGACATTTATTCAAGAATGAAAGGGTAATATGGCAAGGTCAGATTTGTGTCTAAAATCTAAATCTAAAATTCTGGTTTGTTGGAGATATATACACACACACATTTATAAAATGTAATTCTATATAAAATAAGTTAATAGATTCACTTCAGATAAATTTATATAAAATGTGAATACATGTTCATAATATATTTATGAATATATGGATATTTAAATTGTGTCCTTAAGAACAATGTAGAGTCTGGTGTGGTGGCCAGCAAGTTAAGTCAGCCCCTGCAGTGCTGACATCCCATAATGGAGTGCCCATTTAAATCCCAACTGCTCTGCTCTTATGATCCAGGTCCCTGCTAATGTGCCTGGGAATGCAGGGTGAGAATCCAAGTATTTGGGCTCCAGTCACCCACATGGAGTTCTGGATAGAGTTCCTGGCTCCTGGCTTCAGCCTATCTGTTGTAGCCATTTGAGGAGTGCACCAGCCAATGAAAGATCCATTCATTCTCTCTCTATCTCTCCCCCCCCACCTTCAAATAAATAAATCTTAGGGGAAAAAAAGAACAATGAAGAACTCTGAAGTATTTAATCTTATTCCTGTTGACCACTGAGCTACACAGATTGTACTACTCAGCCTGGTTGGTTTGCTTGGGAAATAATGGAAATAGAGAATGTGTATTTCATAGCCTAAATTGCACCTTTACATATACCACTATTTTCATTGTTATTCGTCATTTCTGAGACAAGGATGCATGACATCTGAAACCATTGGTTCCAAGCAAAGCCAAACTGAACACAGCAGCTGGACGGGGAAATTACAGGCTGTCATCCTTTCCTTCAGCCTTCTGGAGTCAGATTCATTTCTGGCTCCTGAGGAGATCTGAATAGCACAGGATGAGTTGTGGCCATCTGGTACTGCTGGGGCGGTGCCACTGGATCACGAAGAAAGCCCTGGGCTAGCAGTTGGGAAACAGGACTTCAACGCCTGTTCTAGACCTGATTTCCTGCATTGCCTTGAGTTGAACACTTGGCCTTTGTGGGCCTTGGTTTTCCAGCTGTGGAATCTGGGCTAGATGACCTACAGTGTCCCCACAATGCTCTTTCTGGGATTCAAAGAGAAAATATAAAGCCTGTTACCTACATTTCACATACATATCTCCTTAACATGTTAATTCTTTCACAACTGCACACAGAGCAGTGAACAAAAACAAATGTCTTCATGGATTTCCTGTGTTATTGTCTGGTGACTCCAGACAGATCTGATGTCATGAAGAATACATCTTTCATAAAAAGGATATATCTTTTTTAAGATTTATTTATTAATTTGAGAGGCAGAGTTACAGAGAGAGGGAGAGACACAGAAGAGGTCTTCCATCTGCAGTTTCACCCCCTAGACAGGCTGCAACAGCTGGAGCTGGGTTGATCTGAAGCCAGGAGCCTCCTCCAGGTCTTCAGCGTGGGTACAGGGGCCCAAGCCTCTGGACCATCTTTCATTGTTTTCCCAGGCCATAAGCAGGGAGCTGGACTGGAAGTGGAGCAGCCGGGACTTGAACTGGCATCCATATGGGTATCCTGCCGGCACTGCAGGTGGAGGCTCAACCCACAACACCATGGTGCCAGCCACAAGACATATAAGGAAAACTTATTTTGTGTTTTAATATTTAATGAAGGAATCAGTTGGATGTTGCAGTATTTGACTTCATTTTGTGTCTTTAAAATTTTTTGTTTATTTGAAAGGCAGAGAGAAAAAGAGAGATCTTTCAACACATCCACTGGTTCACAGCCCAGATCCCTGCAACAGCCAGGGCTGGGCTTCGAATACTTCTCCAGGCACCACTTCCTTCCTCCAGGAAACATTCTCTCTGAAGATTTCTGCATGTGACAGCACTTTCAGCTGTACTATTTATTCGTAAGTTGTAAGTGCATTTACACGTTAGCAGATATAAAACAGCCATTCCCACTGAGATTATATGTTTCTGTGAGTCATCTCTATAATAAACTCTCTAAAAAAAAGTGACCACTTACCTTCAGTACTCTTAGCGCAGTACATATTTGCCAAATGGATCTGATCTGCTGGAATGTGCTGTCTCTGGAACCCCTAGGCCCGCTGGCTCGTGTAGGGAGAGCTCTGACACAGGGCTATGCGGACAGCTAATCTGCCGGCTGGGCCCTTGCCAGCGTCCTCGGCTCTCCCTGCTCTTTCCTGCCCCTACATTTTCTCCCACTCAAGGCTCAGCCTTGCTCAGGTCCTGCTTCTACAGCCATGGCTCTCTGTGGCAAGCTGCAGATTCACTCTCAGTGGGTCCTCCAGCACGAGGACTTCCAGTGGAGGGCATGGGGTGTACATCACAGAGTACACTCCCAAAATCCACTGATGTATGAAAACATTAGAGGAAATACATTCTAAAATATGTACACATGCATGTGTATGTGCACACACATCTACCCTGTATATACTTACATGCATGCCTATGTCTGTATACATATATGCATGTGTGTACCGCACACATGAGGGGTCTTCAAAAAGTTTACAGGAAAAGTGAATTATGAAAAAGCTATGCAAGGATTTCCAAATTCTTTTTTTTTTTTTTTTTTTTTTTTTGACAGGCAGAGTGGACAGTGAGAGAGAGAAAAAGAGAGAAAGGTCTTCCTTTTGCCGTTGGTTCCCCCTCCAACGGCCGCCGCGGCTGGTGCGCTGTGGCCGGCGCACTGCGGCCGGCGCACCGCGCTGATCCAATGGCAGGAGCCAGGTACTTCTCCTGGTCTCCCATGGGGTGCAGGGCCCAAGCACTTGGGCCATCCTCCACTGCCTTCCCGGGCCACAGTAGAGAGCTGGCCTGGAAGAGGGGCAACCGGGACAGAATCCGGCGCCCCGACCGGGACTAGAACCCTGTGTGCCAGCGCCGCAGGCGGAGGATTAGCCTAGTGAGCCGCGGTGCCGGCAAGATTTCAAAATTCTGTATGCCAAAATAAGCTTACCTTTTAACTTCACTTTTTGCTTGTATGTATATACACATTACACACATGGATGCACATGCATGTATGTATATACACATTCATATATTTGCATGTACACATGCACACGCATATATACAAACATATGGGGATGTGTGCGTACACATACATACACACATGCATATACACTCATGCATACATACACATATACAAGCCTATAAAAATGTAGCTTCATTAACATTTCCTGCATGGGGAGACAGCAGCACCCCACGTGGCATGCATGTCTGCCAGCCTCTCGGTGTACTCCAGCCACCTGCCTGGAAGGGGGTAGGGAGCCTCCATGGCAAAGAGTTGGGCCCGTGGGAGTTCCGTGCATTTCCTAGTTTCAGCTAATTGGCCCTCACAACGTGGAAAAGTGACTTTAAAAGACTCCTCCTGGAAAACGCTCCAGTTGGAATGCAATGTCATCCCTATCACACCTTGGCATGGTGCTGCTTGCATGCCAGGCACTGTCCTAAGTGCTTTTTCTCTTACCTCAGTTATTCCCCAAAGCCCTGGGAGTGAAGCGTGAAGAAGCTGGGTGTAGCTGGTTGAAGCTGCTGGTCACAGGCAGAGCAGCACTCCTACCAGGCAGGTGCTCCACAGTCAGTGCCCTAGGCGAGCAAGCCACCCTGTGTGCAAGCACAGGGACACGGTTCTCCTCCTCTTGGCACAACTCCTCGGTCAGACATCTTAGAAAGGTCAGAGGCACGATGATGTTCTCTAGTCTGACAAATGCAACAGTGAAGCAAATTGTCAGGAGGCAATCCGTGTGGAAACAGAGGTTGGCATTCTCAATCTTGACTGATGAACTTCACCCTTAGTTGCTCTCTAAGTCTTGGGATGTTAGCCAATAATCACACAACAAGTATTACTTATTTTCTAATGACTGGAGTGAAATCAATGATGCTTTATAGCCCTTGTCTCCTTCATTGAGGAACAGTGTTTTGTTTTGTTTTCTCTTCACACTATTTGTTGAACTCTTTTACTTAGCTTTATTTACAAAAATAAAGTAACCTGGGGCTGGCATTGTGGCACAGCGAGTAAAGCCACCACCTGCAATGCCCATATCCCATTTGAGTGCAGGTTCATGTCTCACCTGCTCCACTTCCACTTCTTTAGCTTCCTGCTAAAGGCCTGGGAAAGCAGCAGCTAATGGCTCAAGCGCTTGCACCATTGCTATCAACATCATTGCAGCCATCTGGGGAGTGAACCAGCAGATGGAAGATCTCCCTCCCTCTCTCTCTGTAATTATTTCAAAATAAGTAAATAAATCTTTTTTATATATATTTTATTTAAGTTATACCAGTTTCCTATATTTCCTGTATACCATTTTAGGAACACAGTGGCACTTTTCCCCCCACCCTCACTCCCACCCACGATCCAACCCTTC
This sequence comes from Oryctolagus cuniculus, assembly GCF_051225735.1. NCBI lineage: Eukaryota > Metazoa > Chordata > Mammalia > Lagomorpha > Leporidae > Oryctolagus > Oryctolagus cuniculus. Next base: position 54,406,272 of record NC_142867.1, on the reverse strand, counting down.
CTCCCTCTCCATCTTGGATTCTCACTGTTAATATTTACACTCTCGGGTTCTCACTCTTAATTTTTACAATGATCTATTTGCAGTACACTTAATGATCGTACAGTCAACCCTATCCTAAGTAAAAGAGTTCAACAAATAGTGTGAAGAGAAAACAAAACAAAACACTGTTCCTCAATGAAGGAGACAAGGGCTATAAAGCATCATTGATTTCACTCCAGTCATTAGAAAATAAGTAAATAAATCTTTAAAAAAGTAAATTAACCAGCATGTATTGATGCTTCATGCAATTAGCATTGGGTCAAAACAATTTGGAGACCACTGGCCTAGAAATTCAGAGATAACTACACAACATTCTATGCGGCTCCAGAATGTCGCTTACACTTAAAACGTTTGTGGCCATTACCTTCTAGGAGATAAGGTTGTTTGTGAGAAATCATTTTAACATAACCTTTTACTTATTTACTTATTTCTACTTATTACTTATTCTTATTTCTACTTAACACTTCTACTAATTTTTTTTACTTATTTCTACTTATTATAGACTTAAATAATGTTGACATTTCTTAAGCTACTATGAAATATTTTGTAAGGAAAATGTACTTATTAAAGATTTATTTATTTATTTGAAGGGGAGAGTGACACAGACCAGGCCAATTTAAAGTAAAGGGGCCTGTGATCTTCACTGTAAGACGTTCTGTCAATCACCTGAAATCAAATGCTGCATCCAGACAGAAATCTACTTCCCTATATTCAGAATCTTATCGACACATCTACTACATGTGTCCATCACAGGTGTTTAAGTATGGCTAGGGCTGCCACGTATGATTGTGCCGGTTGTGCACTGCTCACAGATACCTGGCTAACCTGGGATGCCTTGACAAATTTACACATTGTCCAGAGCTGCTCTAACTAGACTACACGCTCCCTGAGAGTGGAGAGCATTCTCAGTGATCTACTTGACACTTGACACTGTCCCCGGCGACTTGTTTGTCTCTCTAACTATCTGTTGAATTTCAGAGTACATTTTCAGACATAAAATTCCAGCATGCCCCATCATGTTTAATATTCTTCACTCAACTGTGCGGGAAGTCAGTCAGTGCACATTCTCTTAAGCACCCATCACAATGTCAAGCACCTTAGAGTATTTAATGGAGATTAATTTGTTACCATAAATGACCCTTTCTCATTTTCTCTTGTTTCCATCACATTTTCAGATCTATTTTTTATTATCTATCTTCTAAGTTTTATTCATTATATTCTATCTTCCAGGGAGCTTTGTAAGATTGCAGTGCTCACATGCATAGTAAATTTTGAAGTTTTTGTAGTTGAATCAAATGAGATATTGAGTATGGCTAGGAATTTATGATTTCCCATAAACAGTATTGCCATATAAACAGCAAGAATCCAACAAATGTTGATAATTGACAAAAATTATGTTGATAACTGGGATTAAAAGTGCACATTCTGCCTACAGATTAGAAGATGAAAGAATATAGTTTCTGAAATATTTTTAAATTTTAAAAATGGAAGCCAGTGCTGTGGCTTAATGGGTAAAGCCACTGCCTGCAATGCCAACATCCCATACAGGCTCTGGCTCATGCCCCCGCTGCTCCACTTCTGATCCAGCTCCCTGCTTATGACCTGAAAAAAGCAATGGAAGATGGCCCCAGTGCTCAGACCCCTGAACTCACTTGGGAGAACAGGAAGAAGCTCCTGGTTCAGTGTTGGTCAATGCAGCCATCTGGAGAATGAACCAGCAGATGGAAGATCTCTTTCTCTCTCTCTCTGTCTCTCACTCTTTCTGTAACTTTGACTTCCAAACAAATAAATAAACCTTTAAAAGTAAATTTTAAAAATGACCTGGTGGGGCCAGTGCTGTGGCTTAATGGGTAAAGCTGCCACCTGCAATGCTGGCATTCCACATGAGCCACCAGTTCAAGTTTTGGCTGCTCCACTTCTGATCCAGCTCCCTGTTAATAAGCCTGGGAAAGCAGTGGAAGATAGCCCCAGTGCTTGGGCCCCTGCACCCATGTGGGAGACCCAGAGGAAGCTCCTGGCTCCTGGCTTTGGCCTGGCCCAGCCAGCCCCAGGCCACTGACGCAATGGGGAGTGAACCAGCAGATGGAAGATCTCTCTCTTTCTCTTTCTGTAACTCTTTCAAATAAATAAATATTTTTTAAAAAATGACTTAGTTTTCTGTGCATGTAGAAAATTCTATTAATGTTTAGCATCTAAATGTTGGTTTTAATTTTTTTCTACCACAGAAGCCATGTAAACTGGGGAGAAGATATTCCTTTACTCACTCATATTGGTTTATGAGAGTTCTTAACCGACAAGTTTAGATGATGTTATGCAAAAAAACTACCTGCTCTACAAGACCAGGAGGGAAAAAGAGAAAGAAGAGGAAAGGGATAACAAATGCTAGTTATCTTTTTTTTTTTTTTAAGAAAAATGCTCCATTTTAGGGAGGGATTTTCATAGTATTCCCAAAAATTCAACTTCAAGAATCAAATAACTGTCTCTCAAAAGTGATCCAGATATGGGACTAATTAAAACCAGTAAATAATTCAAAGACAAGCCAGAACATTTAAAATGTAAAGAATCAAGGTGCAAAGCCCATTTGCTAAAATTGAAAAAGATTCAGACAGAATCATTCAACTCAAAGAGTAAAAGTGATTAATTGTTGCTTTCTTCCACTTGTTGCTAGACTACACTTACCACATAACCATTCCGAAAGTTAAAAAAGAAATAGTATCTGTAGAAGCAACCATGGCTTTACTTTGGAGACAAGCTGCTTGAGTTTGGATACTGGTTCTACCATTTATTCACTGTGTGATGTGACCTTGAAAATTTTTACTTCTCTATCCCTTTTCCTTGTCTATAAAATGGAAGATAATAATGATACATAGTTCAGAATGTTGCTGCAGGGAGTAATGAGACAATGTGTAAAATACTTAGTCCAGAGTCTAGACCACAATAAATACTGACTAAAACTTTGACTGTTATTAGAGGTAAAGAACTTACAGACCAAAGCAGATATTAAAAGGCCATAGACGTTTTCAAATAGTGAGTATCTTCAATATGTCAGTGAGCATGCTAGCCAATTTTTTTAAAGATTTATTTATTTTACTTGAAAATCAGAGTTACACAGAGAGAGAGGAGAGGCAGAGAGAAAGAGAGAGAAAGAGAGAGAGAGAGAGAGGTCTTCCATCCAATGGTTCACTCCCCAATTGGCCGCAACAGCCAGAGCTGCGCCAATCTGAAGCCAGGAGCCAGGAGCCTTCTCCGGGTCTCCCACGTGGGTGCAGGAGCCCAATGACTTGGGCTATCTTCTACTGCTTCCCCAGGCCACAGCAGAGAGCTGGACAGGAAGTGGAGCAGCTGAGTCTTGAACTGGCGCCCATATGGGATGCCGGTACTTCAGGCCAGGGTGTTAACCCACTGCGCCACAGCGCCGGCCCGGATGCTAGCCAATTTTCATACTTTATTTTGTTGAATTAGTTGCTTTTAAATTATATAACAAACACATGTCCCCTAGTAAAAGAATTGAAAGAATACAGGATGACTTATTGTGAAAATGAAAAAGAGAATATCTCAACTAATCGCTTATTTCCAATGACAATGAAAACGTTCATTCCAGTAACTCAGAGATAACCTATAAAAGCTACTTAGGGGGAGGAGCATACGCTGCTGGTTTCTATACCTACACCTCTCTACCTCTCTCTCTGTATATGTGTATATATATAGACCTCATCTGTTACTACACAAATGCTATATATACTACCTTGAATTTGGTTTTGACTTATCATAGCTTGGTCCTTTCCTATGTGACTACTTTTAAATGAACTTTTCATTTGGCATAATTTTTTATTTATGCAAAAGGTACTTATTAACATTTTATATAATAAAGGTACTTGTTAAAAACAAGAAGTTAACATTGGTACATTCATATTAACTAAACTCTGGACTTCATGTGGGTTTCACTACTTTTTCCACTAATGTCCTTTTTAGATATTGTTCCAGGATCCAAGCCAGCACATCATGCTGAATTTAATCCACATCAGTTTTCATTTTTTCTATATCATTTTATTTTAATAACTGCCTAGCATTTTACAGGATGGATGTACCATAATTTTTATGATCCACTGATACATTTTCCTTCATTTCTAGTTTTTGATTATTACAAACAATGTTGTCATGAACATCTTAGTGCAATGTGCTGTGGCATAATCCTAGAAACAGAATTACAGTGTCAAAATATGTACTCTTGGAATTTGGATGTATATCACCATATTGCCTCTAAAATGGTTACACTAATTCATATTCCACAAGTTCAAATAAGAGTTTTTGTTTCTCTATAAGTCTTGCTCATTTGAGAGTGGTAATGGCATTTTGTTGTTTTTGTTTGCAGCTATTTAATGATGAGTAAAGCTGAGCATCTTTTCAGATGTTTGTTGGCAATTCATATTTCATTTCCTATAAACTGCCAATTTGTCTTCTTTAAGTATTCTTCTGTTGGGTTGTTCATCTTTTCCTTATTGATTTATAAGAGCTTTTTTTAAACTTTTATTTAATGAATATAAATTTCCAAAGTACGATTTATGGATTACAATGGCTTCCCCCACATACCGTCCCTCCCACCCACAACCCTCCCCTTTCCCACTCCCTCTCCCCTTCCATTCACATCAAGATTCATTTTCGATTATCTTAATATACAGAAGATCAGCTTAGTATACATTAAGTAAGGATTTCAACAGTTTGCTCCCACACAGAAACATAAAGTGAAAAATAATAGATGATTTTTTTTAAATGATGATGAAATCAGATCAGACCTATTGTCATGTTTAATCCCAGTGAGAGTCAAGTTGGGAGTTGAGATCCTACATGAGGAGTAAGTGCACAGTGACTCCTGTTGTTGACTTTACCAATTGACACTCCTGTCTATGGCATCAGTAGTCTCCCTATACTCCAGTCATGAGTTTCCAAGGCTATGGAAGCCCTCTGAGTTCTCCGACTCTTATCTTATTTAGACAAGGTCATAGTCAAAGTGGAGGTTCTCTCCTCCCGTCAGAGAAAGGTACCTCCTTCTTTGAAGACCTGTTCTTTCCACTGGGATCTCACTCGCAGAGATCTTTTGCCAGAGTGTCTTGGCTTTCCATGCCTGAAATACTCTCATGGGCTTTTCAGCCAGATCCGAATGCCTTCAGGGCTGATTCTGAGGCCAGAGTGCTATTTAGGACATCTGCCATTCTATGAGTCTGCTGAGTATCTCACTTCCCATGTTGGATCACTCTCCCCTTTATTTATTCCATCGGTTAGTGTTAGCAGGTACTAGACTTGTTTATGTGCTCCCTTTGACTCTTAGTCCTTTCATTATGATCAATTGTGAACTGAAATTGATCACTTGGACTAGTGAGATGGCATTGGTACATGCCACCTTGATGGGATTGATTTGGAATCCCCTGGCACGTTTCTAACTCTACCATTTGGGGCAAGTCAGCTTGAGCATGTCCCAAATTATACATCTCTTCCCTCTCTTATTCCCACTCTTATGTTTAACAGGGATCACATTTCAGTTAATTTTTAACACTTAAGAATAACTGTGTATTAATTACAGAATTAAACCAGTCATATTAAGTAGAACAGACAAAAAAACTACTAAGAGGGATAATGTATTAAGTTGTTCATTAACAGTCAGGGCTATGCTGATCAAGTCACCGTTTCCCATAGTGTCCATTTCACTTCAGGAGGTTTCCTTTTTGGTGTTCAGTCAGTTGTCACCGATCAGGGAGAACATATGGTATTTGTCCCTTTGGGACTGGCTTATTTCACTCAGCATGATGTGTTCCAGATTCCTCCATTTTGTTGCAAATGTCTGGATTTCGTTGTTTCTTACTGCAGTATAGTATTCTAAAGAGTACATATCCCATAATTTCTTTATCCAGTCTACCGTTGATGGGCATTTAGGTTGGTTCCAGGTCTTAGCTATTGTGAATTGAGCTGCAATAAACATTAGGCTGCAGACCGCTTTTTTGTTTGCCAATTTCATTTCCTTTGGGTAAATTCCAAGGAGTGGGATGGCTGGGTCGAACGGTAGGGTTATCTTCAGGTTTCTGAGGGATCTCCAGACTGACTTCCATAGTGGCTTGACCAGTTTGCATTCCCACCAACAGTGGGTTAGTGTCCCTTTTTCCCCACATCCTCGCCAGCATCTGTTGTTGGTAGATTTCTGAATGTGAGCCATTCTAACTGGGGTGAGGTGAAACCTCATTGTGGTTTTGATTTGCATTTCCCTGATTGCTAATGACCTTGAACATTTTTTCATGTGCCTGTTGGCCATTTGGATTTCCTCTTTTGAAAAATGTCTATTGAGGTCCTTGGCCCATCTCTTAATTGGGTTGTTGGTTTTGTTTTTGTGGAGTTTCTTGATCTCTTTGTAGATTCTGGTTATTAACCCTTTATCTGTTGCATAGTTTGCAAATATTTTTTCCCATTCTGTCGGTTGTCTCTTCACTCTCCTGACTGTTTCTTTTGCAGTACAGAAACTTCTCAATTTGATGCAATCCCAATAGTTAATTTTGGCTTTGACTGCCTGTGCCTCCCGGGTCTTTTCCAGAAACTCTTTGCCTGTGCCAATATCTTGAAGGGTTTCTCCAATGTTCTCTAGTAACTTGATGGTGTCAGGTCGTAGATTTAGGTCTTTAATCCATGTTGAGTGGATTTTTGTGTAAGGTGTAAGGTAGGGGTCTTGCTTCATGATTCTGCACGTGGAAATCCAATTTTCCCAGCACCATTTATTGAATAGACTGTCCTTGCTCCAGGAATTGGTTTTAGATCCTTGATCAAATATAAGTTGGCTGTAGATGTTTGGGTTAATTTCTGGTGTTTCAATTCTGTTCCATTGGTCTATCCATCTGTTTCTGTACCAGTACCATGCTGTTTTGATTACAACTGCCCTGTAGTATGTCCTGAAATCTGGTATTGTGATGCCTCCGGCTTTGTTTTTGTTGTACAAGATTGCTTTAGCTATTCGAGGTCTCTTGTGCCTCCATATGAATTTCAGCACCAATTTTTCCAGATCTGAGAAGAAGGTCTTCGGTATCTTGATTGGTATTGCATTGAATTTATAAATTGCTTTTGGGAGAATGGACATTTTGATGATATTGATTCTTCCAATCCATGAGCATGGAAGATTTTTCCATTTCTTGGTATCCTCTTCTATTTCTTTCTTTAAGGTTTTGTAATTTTCATCGTAGAGATCTTTAACATCCTTGGTTAAGTTTATTCCAAGGTATTTGATTGTTTTTGTAGCTATTGTGAATGGGATTGATCTTAGAAGTTCTTCCTCAGCCATGGCATTGTCTGTGTATACAAAGGCTGTTGATTTTTGTGCATTGATTTTATACCCTGCTACTTTGCCAAAATCTTCTATGAGTTCCAATAGTCTCTTAGTAGAGTTCTTTGGGTCCCCTAAATAAAGAATCATGTCATCTGCAAAGAGGGATAGTTTGAGTTCTTCCTTCCCAATTTGTATCCCTTTAATTTCTTTTTCTTGCCTAATAGCTCTGGCTAGAACCTCCAGAACTATATTGAATAGCAGTGGTGAGAGTGGACATCCCTGTCTGGTCCCAGATCTCAGTGGAAATGCTTCCAACTTTTCCCCATTCAATAGGATGTTGGCTGTGGGTTTTTCATAGATTGCTTTGATTGTATTGAGGAATGTTCCTTCCAAACCCAGTTTGCTTAGAGTTTTCATCATGAACGGGTGTTGTATTTTATCAAATGCTTTCTCGGCATCTATTGAGATAATCATATGGTTTTTCTTCTGCAGTCTGTTAATGTGGTGTATCACATTGATTGTCTTGTGCACATTAAACCATCCCTGCATACCAGGGATAAATCCCACTTGGTCTGGGTGGATGATCTTTCTGATGTGTTGTTGCATTCTATTGGCGAGAATTTTATTGAGGATTTTTGCATCTATGTTCATTAGGGATATTGGTCTGTAATTCTCTTTCAGTGCTGCATCTTTTTCCGGCTTAGGAATTAAGGTGATGCTGGCTTCATAGAAAGAATTTGGGAGGATTCCCTCTTCTTCGATTGTTCTGAATAGTTTGAGAAGAATTGGAGTTAGTTCTTCTTTAAATGTCTGGTAGAATTCAGCAGTGAATCCATCTGGTCCTGGGCTTTTCTTTGTTGGGAGGGCCTTTATTACTGTTTCAATTTCTGTCTCAGTTATGGGTCTGTTTAGGTTTTCGATGTCTTCCTGGTTCAATTTAGGTAGGTTGCATGTGTCCAGGAATGTATCCATTTCTGATAGGTTTCCCTGTTTGCTGGCATACAAGTCCTTGTAGTAATTTCTGATGATTCTTTTTATTTCTGTGGTGTCTGTTGTTATGTTTCCTTTTTCATCTCTGATTTTATTGATTTGGGTCTTTTCTTTTTTTAGTTAGTTGGGCCAATGGGGTGTCAATTTTGTTTATTTTTTTCAAAAAACCAGCTCCTCGTTTGGCTGATTTTTTGGAATGTTTTTCTTGATTCAATCCTGTTGATTTCTTCTCTGATTTTAATTATTTCTCTTCTCCTACTAGATTTGGGTCTGGTTTGCTGTAGGTTTTCTAGATCCTTGAGGTGATTTGAAAGCTCATCTATTTGGTGCCTTTCCAATTTCTTGATGTAGACACCTATTGATATAAACTTCCCTATAAGAGGTCTTTTATATGTATGAAATCGCCATTTGTCATGTTTGTTGCAAATAGTTTTCCAGATGATATTTTTTCTTCTGATTTATGCTAATATTTTACTACATACAAGTTAACATTTTATTAAATTACTATGTTTTCTTTATACTTTTGGGTTTTTTTTTTATTCCACACTAACATTTTTATAACATATTCACCTTTGTATACGTTATTTCTAATATCCATAATACCAAAGTAATTATTATAAGTCATCCATGACATTCTAAGGAATACTGAGAATTTTTTCAATCCCCAATTCATAAATATTATTTTATTGGAAAGATCTTATGAAATAATTTCACAAAGATTAACAGTACCAAGCCTCCAACTTTATTTTATTGATTTCTCCCTGTTCTTGCTCCTTGAAATTTGAGTGCTTACATAACCCTGGAGAAAGCTTGGCTGAACTGATTAATTTGTCTTTGGTTGCCTTATGCTCTAGTGTTAACTTCTCTTATTTGGATATGTTTCCCAAGGCATTTTCTACTGAAGCAGGGACCAAGCACTTGGAGCCATCACCAGGTGCCTTCAGGGTTGCACATTAGCAGGAAGATGAACTGGAAGCAGATCCAGGACTAAGCCCAGGCACTGTGATATGGGATGCAGGCATCTCAAATGGCATCTTAACCACTGCACTAAATGCCCAACCATGATGACTTCTCAAAATGGAGTCACTCCCTGAAGTAATTTCTCAAATTGCTTTTCTGTTTCCCTATTGATGGTATCATTCCCATCATAAATACAAACCCTTGACTGATTTTGCATTTCATTTTTCAACTTAACCATAGGATCTATTTGGTGGCTAAGATCCAGTACCCTATTAATTTCTATCTCATTACTAATAATTGAATTTCTTTTCCATAAAGAGAATTTTAACCATGTCCATGGAAGCACTACCCAAGTGGAGAACAGAGGCAACAATGAAACTACCAGCACAGCTACTGAACAATTAACAAGATTGATTCATCAGCTAAGTGAGTGGTTTATCGACTCCACAAGTATTAAAAAGCACCAACTATATTCCAGGAGCTGGTAAAGTTGTGAATTCCCTCATGCAGTTCAGTCTAGGGCTGGGATAATTTTAACCAGCATGTATTGATTGCTTAGTATATACCAAGCAATGTACTGAGTGCTCTAAACATTTTATATTAATTTCCTCACTTGTAAGATGAAGATAATATTAGTACTTATACATAAAGTTGTTGAGAGAATTAAATAGAAAAATATGTGTTCGACCCCTAGAATAGAATCCAATATGCATATGCAACCAATATTAACAGTTGTAGTTATTATTTTCCTTACTACTTAATACAACATAATTATAAAGTGTGACCATTATTATCCCATTTTGCAGATAAAATGGAAGCTTAGTAAATTTAAGAGATCTAAGAAAGGCCACACGGCTTATAATAGCACAGGTAGAATTCAAATTCAAGAAATATTTTTTAGTTTGTTCTTTCAACCACTTCTCTATATGGTGTTATACTTCAGCTAACATAAAAAATTCAAGTTGCCTCATTAGTACAATTACAGAGGGCTACATGACATGGACTTTTCTGATCAAAACTGCAAATGCTAATTTGTAGATATGAAAAGTCTACTTTATCACTCTCATTTTCTAGTTGAGAAACAGGGGCTGAGAGAGGTCTTATATGGGGAAAGTGATTCAGCTTGGACCTCAGAATAGGTCAGTTTGGCTGTAAAGCCAATCACACTGATGAGGAAGCTTTTTCTTCTAAAACATAACCATGGTGAAAGTTTATTTTCACTTTCATAAGATACATTTAACATCTTTATTAACATTAAAGTGGTGAATATTGTTGATAGTTCATAAATGTAATATGACCTTGACTATATGCCTTTAAAAAGTTTAAAACATAGAAATATGCAATGAAGAAAATAAAAAAAAGAAAGGAAAGAAATATCTTAAATATTTCAATGAACATTTTCAAATATACTTTCTATTTTGGAGTAATTTTAGATTTGCAGAAAAGTTTCAAAGATAGAACAATGAGTCTGGATATACCACTCCCAATTTTCTTCATTATTAATATCTTACATTACTATGACACACTAGTAAAAAGTATAAAACACTAGCAATTAACAAATGGAATTTAAAATTAGAAACATGTTACCATTTACATTAGTTCCCAAAAAAATGAAATATTTAGGTACAAATCTAACAAGACATGTACAAGATCTATCATGAGGGAAACTACAAAAATCTGATGAAAAACAAAGAAGAACTAATTGGAGTGATATTCAATATTTCTGGATGGGAAGACTCAGTATTGTCAATATGTCAGTTCTTTCCAATGTGATCTCTATATTCAATGCAATCCCAACCTAAGTCCCAGCAGATTATTTGTGGATGTTGACAAACTGATTCTAAAGTTTTGTCTTTCCAAGACCCAGAATATCAATTCAGTATTGAAGGACTGATATAACCTGACTTCAAGACTCACTATAAAGTCACAGTATTCAAAACACTGTGATACTAGCAAATGAACAAATACAAGGAGACTTCAAAAAGTTCATAGAAAATGAAACTGATAGATAACTATTTTGATGCAAAAAAAATCTTGAAATTCACATATTTTTTTCTTAGTATGCATTTTCCAAGACCTTTTTGGAACCCTCATATGTTTGGATTTCAAATTTTTTTGCAACTAAAATAAACATTATTGAATTATGTTTTCCACAAACTTTTTAAAAAAAACTATTTATTTTATTTGAAAGTCAGAGTTAGAGAGAGATCAGAGAGAGACTGAGATCTTCCATCAGCTGGTTCACTCCTGAGATGGCTGCAGCAACCGGGGCTAGACCAGGTGGAAGCCAGGAGCCAGGAGCTTCGTCTGGGTCTCTCACATGGGTGGCAGGGCCCAAGCACTTGTGCCATCTTCCACTGCTATTTTCAGGCCATTAACAGGGAGCTGGATAAGAAGCGGAGCAACCAGCATATGAACCAGTGCCCATATGGGATGCCAGCATTGCAGGTGGCGGCTTTACCTGCTACGCCACAATGCAGGGCCCTCTACAGAATTTGAGTACACTGTGGACCCACATATAGTCAACTGACCTTTGATAAACAAGCAAAGACAACACAATGGAGAAAAGACACTCTTCAACAAACTGATTATCCACAGACAAAGAAATTAAACAGACTATACGCCCTTCACAAAAATGAACTCAAAATGGATCACAGACCTATATATCAAATGTAAAATCATAAAACTCCTAGAGGAGGGGCCAGTGCTGTGGCACAGTGGGTTAAACCTCCGGCCTGCAGCCCCGGCATCCCCTATGGGCACCGGTTTGAGTCCCAGCTGCTCCACTTCTGATTCAGCTCTCTGCTATGGCCTGGGAACTCAGTAGAAGGTGGCCCAAGTCCTTGGACCTCTGCTCCCACATGGGAGACCCAGAGGAAGCTCCTGGCTCCTGGCTTCAGATTGGCCCAGACCCAGCCATTGTGGCCATTTGGGGAATGAACCAGCGGATAGAAGACCACCCCCCTCTGCCTCTTCTTCTCTGTAACTCTGCCTTTCAAATAAAAAAAGAAAGAAAGAAAAAAAAAACTGGAAGATAACAGGAGAATATCTAGATGGTCTTGTGTATGGTGATAACTATTTGGAAACAATACCCAGGGCATTCATGATCCTTGAAATAAACAATTAAGATGCCGGACTTCATTAAAATTAAAAAAAATTTGATCTGTGAAAGATAATGTCAAGAGAATAAGATGATAAGACAAAAACTGGGGGGAAAATATTTGCAAATGACACATCTGATAAAGGATTTCTACCCAAAATATACAAAGAATTCTCAAAACTCACCATAGAACATGAACAAGATTAAGAAATGAACAAAAGACCCAAATAGACACTTATCAAAGAAGATAAACTGATGGAAAGTAAGTATATTAAAAGGTCTTCAACATCATATGCCATTAGGGAACTTCAATTTAAAACAAGAATGACATATTATCACATACCCACTAGAATAGCTCAAAGTTAAAACACTGATAATACCAAATGCTGGTGAGGATGGGGAGTAACAGGAACACTTATTCATTGAGGTAGGAGAAGAAACTGTATAGCTACTTTGGAAGACAGTTTTGCAGTTCATTATAAAACTACACATACCCTTACCGTATAATTCAGAAATCATAGTCCTTGGTGTTTACTGAAATGAATTTAAACACTATGCCAATACAAAAATTACACAAGTTGTTTATGGCAGCTTTATTCATAATTGCCAAAACTTAGAAGCCACCAGGATGTCTTCTGGAAGGTTAGTGAATAAATGAACCATGGTATCAGTCCAGATGATGGCATATTCTTGTGTGCTAAGGAGAAATGAACTATTAAGCCATGAAACTATGTGGCGGAAACTTAAATGCATATTACTAAATGAAGGAAGCCAATCTGAAAAGGACTCATATGTATTATTCCAATTATATAACATTTTGGAAGAGGCAAAATTATAGGAGACCAGTAATAGGTGATCAGCGATCACAAGGAGTTAGGAGGGAGAGAGGGATAAACAGTCAAAACACAGAGAGCTTTTAGGGCAGAGAAACTATGCATTTGTCAACACATATAGGGTATAAAATACGAAGAATAAATCCTAATGTGAATTATGGACTTTGGACGATAATGATGTTCCAGAGTAGGTTTATTCCTGAAACAAATGTACCACTATGGTGGGGGCTGTCAGTACTAGGGGAGTGTGTGTGTGGAGAGTGAACATAAAGATCCTACATATTTTCTGCTCAATTTTGCTGTGAACTTAAAGCTGCCCTTTTTTTTTTTTTTTTTTTTTGACAGGTAGAGTTATAGACAGTGAGAGAGAGAGAGAAAGGTCTTCCTTCCATTGGTTCACTCCCCTAATGGCTCCTATGGCCGGCGCTGCGCTGATACGAAGCCAGGAGCCGGATGCTTCCTCCCAGTCTCCCATGGGGTGCAGGGACCCAAGCACTTGGGCCATCCTCCGCTGCCCTCCTGGGCCACAGCAGAGAGCTGGACTGCAAGAGGAGCAAATGGGACTAGTACCTGGTGCCCTAACTGGGACGAGAACCGGGGGTGCCGGCGCCACAGATGGAGGATTAGCCAAGTAAGCCCCAGCTTCAGCCAAAGCTGCTCTTAAAAAAAAGTTATTTTTTCAAAATTCAGTGTGACTATCATTTGCTGTTTATTTTTAAAGCTTTATTTATTTACTTGAAGGCAATTACAGAGAGTGAGAGTGACAGCAAGAGAGATTCTCTATCTACTGGTTCACTCCCCAAATGGCCACAATGGCCATGTATGGGCCAGGCAGAAGCCAGGAGCCAGGAACTTCATCTGGGTCTCCCATGTGGGTGACAGGGGCCCAACCACTTGGGCCATCCTCTGCTGCTTTCCCAGACACATTAGCAGGGAGCAGGATCAGAAGTGGAGCAGCTAGGACCTAAACTGGTGCCCATATGGAATGCTGGCATTGCAGGCTGCAGCTTTACCTGCTATGTCACAACACTGGCCCCCTCTTTTCCTTTTCTTTCTTTCTTTTTAAACAAGAGATATTTTGTTTATTTGAAAAGCAGAATTATGAAAGAGAACAAGAGAGACAGAGAGAGAGATCTTCCATCCATTGGTTCACTCCCTAAAGAGCCACAACAGCCAGAGCTGGGCTGGTCTGAAGCCAGGAGCCAGGAGCTTCTTCCGGGTTTCCTACATAGATAGCAGGGGTCCAAGCACTTGGGTCATCCTCTGCTGCTTTCCCAGGTACATTAGCAGGGAGCTGGATCGGAAATGGAGCAGCCAGGGCTTGAACTGGTACCCTCGTGGGATGCTGGCATTGCAGGTGTCAGTTTAACCCACTTTACCACAGCACCAGCCCAGTCTCAACAGTCTTGAAGAACACTGACCAAGTATCCTGTAGAATGTCCTCCAGTCTGGGTTCACGGGATTTTTTTTTTTTTTACATTTTAATTGGGTTTATACTATAACATTTTAAAATGAAGAAGAAAAGGAAGATATTCCCAGAGAATATAAGGAAAAGAAGGAGCCTTTGAATTATACCAGTCCTGGCATTTTTTTTTTTAGGTGACTCTGATTGGAAAAAAAAAAAAACATTAATTCAACAAAAATTGAGCACCTACTATGTGTCATGCTCTGTTCTAGGCACTGAGACTCCATTAACAACAAAGTTTAGATTGAATAGTCATGAAAGGCCTCTTTGAGGAGGTAACCTTTGGGACCCCAAATAACAAGATGGGACTAGGCTAAGAGCAAGGACTTCAAGGGATAATGCCAGGCAAAGGGGGTCATTGATGCAAAGGCTTTGGAGGGCCAGACAAACTTTGTGTATTTAAAAAGCTCAGAACTGGCAGATTGGCTGGGTTGTTGGGGTCTAGGAGGAACGTGATAGCTATGTAGGGACAAAGCAGATGGGCTAGATTATATTGGGTTTTACAGGCCACGGCAAATAATGATGTGGATTTTATTTGGAGTGGGATGGGAAATCTTTGAAGGATTTAAGGATGAGATCTCTTATATTTTCAAAAGGTCACTCTAGATGGATTGTTGAGGGTAAGAGTAGAAACCAAGAGTCCAGTTAGGAGGCAAGTGGTCCATGCAAGAGAATGGAGGGATTGAAGTAGTGGTTAAAGAGAGAAGTGGATGGACTAGGAATATATATCAGAGGTGGAAGCAACAGGGTATATGATACTAATGAACTGAATGTAAAATCAGTATTCTCAGGTATTTGGCTTGATCAACTGAATTGACGATGGTATATGATTTATCACAGTGGGGGAGAACTGATGAAGGGTACATCATAGAAGGAAAGTAGAGGAGGGAAGTAGAGGGGGCTTGGAAATCAAATGCTCTGTTTAGGTCAAGTTTTAAGTTTCAGATATATTAAGCCTTCATAAAGGCAAATGGGTGAAGTGAATTCAGAGCCCATGGAGGGGTCAGGACTAGAGAGGGAAAATTCATATGCAAAATAAACACATGTACATGTACTCTCAGTAATAATCTACTAAGAATATTCAGTTATTTGTATTTGTCCATTTATTAGTCAATTCATACATTCATATACTTGCTCCATGAATATTTACCTAATACCAACCAACATACCAGGCTCTAGTATGATTGGGTCAATGGCCTCTAAAGAGAAGAGTATCCAACCAGAGAAGAAGGATTGTAAGGAGAAAATATGAGAACTCCCTTTCATATTTATTTTTATGTAAAAACATAACAAATTAAGCCTCAGTAGTATTTAACATTTAGATCAATAATGGCATCTCACTCCTCCTAAGTGAAAAGTATGAGTTCTGTAATGTAGAGTCATTCAGAAAGTCTTTCATTTTATTGCCTCTTAGTATAATGTGATTTATTCTAGTTTTATGTGTGCCAAGTTACATAAACTTACTGATGACATGATTGCTTCATTAAATCAACTCTTATTAAAATTAAAGTAGCTAAAAAAGATTTCCATGAAGAAAACATGAATTGGAGATAATAATGCAAGCATAAGCCATGATAATGGAGGTGACACCTCTAACATGAGCTCTGCAGAAGCTACCTCCGAGTAATGAGGACGACATTTTGAAAACAGATATTTGGAACTATTTCCATTATGTGATTTTGATGCAAAAATATGTCTGTGTGCTACTCTAGGCTGGAACTCTGGACAGGCAAATGAGTCATTCACATCAGGTGTGAAATTTAAGTGAGTGCCCAAAAATTCAGTCATCAAAATAAATAATCTTTTTTTTTTTTTTTTGACAGGCAGAGTGGACAGTGAGAGAGACAGAGAGACAGAGAAAGGTCTTCCTTTTGCCGTTGGTTCACCCTCCAATCGCCGCCGTGGCCGGCGCACCGAGCTGATCCGATGGCAGGAGCCAGGCACTTATCCTGGTCTCCCATGGGGTGCAGGGCCCAAGGACTTGGGCCATCCTCCACTGCACTCCCTGGCCACAGCAGAGGGCTGGCCTGGAAGAGGGGCAACCAGGACAGAATCCAGCGCCCCGCCCGGGACTAGAACCCGGTGTGCCGGCGCCGCAAGGCGGAGGATTAGCCTAGTGAGCCACGGAGCCGGCCAAAATAAATAATCTTAAGATAATGTTTTGACAGGGCTGGCATGGTGTAGTGGGTAAAGCTAGGATCCCATATGGGCACCGGTTTGAATACTGGCTGCTCTACTGCCAATCCAACTCTCTGCTAATGTGCCTGGGAAAGCAGCAGAGGATGGCCCAAGTGCTTGGGCCTCTCCACCCACATGGGAGACCGGGAAGAAGCTCTGGGCTCCTGGCTTCGGCTTGGCCCAGTCTTGGCCACTGCAGCCATCTGGGGAGTGGATTAGCAGATGAAAGATATCTCTAACTCTGTGTTTCAAATAAGTAAATAAATCTTTTATTTATTTTTAAATGTCACAACATGATATTTTATTTAAGATTTATTTTATTTATTTGAAAGTCAGAGTTACAGAGAGAGGGAGAGACAGAAAGAATTTTCCATCTGCTGGTTCACTTTCCAGATGGCTGCCAACTGTCAGGGTTGGGCCAGGCCAAAGCCAGGAGCCAGGAAGTTTTTCCAGGTCTCCCACGTGTGTGCAGGGGCCCAAGCCCTTGGGCCAGCTTCCCCTGCTTTCCCAGGCACATCAGCAGGGAGCTGGATTGGAAGCCAAACAGCCAGGATTCAAACAGGATCTCACATGGAATGCCCTCCCTGCAGGTGGAAGTTTAACCTTCTATGTCACAGCATCAGCCCCTGATAAACCTTTTAAAAAGATAATATTTTGAAAAGTCAAAGTTACTTTTAAAAATCCTTAAGTAATATCAAAATTTTAAATAAAGACTAGTGCTCCCAAAGAAACTTCAACATGGTACATGTACACTCAAACTTGAAATCAGAATTATTCAACCTATTAAAAAAATCTTCCAAGAAATTTACTCTACAGCATTTTGAACCCACTTGCTAAAGGAATAAAAATGCCACATCTGATTGTTATCAGGGAAGATGGAAACTTACTGGAATTTCAACAAAAACCTTTGCAGGCTTTGTGGCTGGAACTGATTTTTAAAAATGGGTGTTGGGTTGCTAAGAGCAGCTAAAGATGTACTTCTTCCATCAGTATCTACATCTTCGACAGTTACTTTTCTCAGCTAATGGCAGCCTGTGAACACCAAGTCCAGAAATAACCTGAACCGTGTGTGGAATCGAGTATTTTAATAACTGCTTTACAAAGTATTAAAGATTTTAAAAAACTAATCCAAACCAATCATAGTTGGCTAAATATTCTTTAGCGGGAGCAACAGAAATGTTTATGCCCTTAATATAATAAACTCAGTTTTTTAAATGTTTGTTTCATCTTTACCTTACCCGTTTACATTTTACAAAGTGCTGCACACAGCAGGAGTGCACAGCTGAGGTCAACAGGTGGATACCTTTTTCTGCCTTTGTAACAGAGGCGAAGGTCTAAAAGAAGTCTGGAGATCCCAGGTGCAGGTGGCTGACGCTGTGGGTGTTGGGAATCCGGCAGGATTGCGTTCGCCCAGCGCGCTCTGACAATCCTGCATCCATCATTGCCTTCGTAATGGAAGCACTAACGTTTGGAAAAACGACTGTTGCGAAATCTGCTTAACCTAACACGTAGCACAACGCTCTCTGTAGCTACAGGAGATTAAAGTTCGCTCATTTTCAAAGCAGAACGTCCGTCCATCGCAGGAACCTGGCCCCGTTGGAGAAGGACGCTCCCTGGAAGGGGGCGGGGATGGAGCTGGGGGACGCGGCCGGGGATGCCGCCACTTCACTGGGGCGAGGAGTGTTGCCTCTCCCAGTGGAAGATGGGCCCCGAGGTCCCTCCCGGCGGGATCGTGAGGAAGGTGGGGAGGAGGGTAAATACTACGCTGGCCCTTCTGACTGGACGGGCCACAGCCCTGCCCGAGGGCGGAGGCCGGGCGGGATCCCACGGTGCTCTCTCCTCCAGCAAGAGGCTGGGGTGTTTGAAGAGGACAGGACGTTCGGAAGCTGGACTGACTGGAAAGAAGCGTATGGACGGCGGGGCCAGCCAAGGGCCTTTCTGCTGGCGCCGCTTCCTGATGCGCAGGCACTCGGGAGAGCGGGGCATGGAGACGCTGGGGCCTGGCCTTTTCCCTGCCGACAGAGGGAGCCTTGAGATGCAAGGTCCTTCTTTTCTCTAACGAAAGGCGTTTGCAGGGCTCCTCGACCATTCTGTACATCCCGGGGCAGAGTAGACACCCAGGTGATTAAAAGTGTGCGAGCGACAACCACCCGGACGCCCTAAGCGCCGGGCTCGGCGCTCGCAGCCCCACGGGCCGAATTCTCGCGAGAGCGGTCGCCGCCATTTTTCCATTGATTGCAGCGGGCTGGGGGAGGGGCCGACGACGAAGGCGGCGGCGGCGGCGGCGGCGGCGGAGCCCTGGGTAGGTGTCTGCGCGCTGGTGTCTGAGGCCCAGGCTGAGGCCTCCGCGATCGCCGGAGCGCAGGCGGCGGAGACGATGACCGCCGCTGCCGTTCTCTCCTGAGACAGAGCCGCCGCCATCCTCCCCCCTCCCCCGGCAGGGCGGAGAGGAGCGGCCCGGAGTCTGAGCGATGGTGCCCGGCGAGGAGAACCAGTTGGTCCCGAAAGAGGTGAGGGGCCAGCGGAGGAGGCTAGGCCCGAGGCCTGCGGCCGCTCGAAGCAGCGCAGGCCCGGGCGCGGGGCCGGCTGGATGCGGGCCGGGCTGTGGGGAAGGAGGCGGTGTGCGGCGGCGGCGGTCGGGGGCGTGGGGTGGGGGCGGCGAGCAGTTGGGAGACCCGCGGGATGCAGGGGCCGGCAGCGGAGACCTCCCCCCACCACCACCCCGCCTCGGGTTTGCTGGGCTGAACAAATAAAGGAGCGAACGGGCAGGGGCCAGGTCCTGGTTTGGGGGGCCAGCGGGGCTTTAGCCCTTATCTAATGCGTGGAGCCGAGACGGAGAGGGATCATGTCAAAGAAACCCTGGAACAGTTGCGGGTGGCACTACAGGGTGACGGTGCTGCTTCTGGTTTTGACAGTGGCCGGGGATGGCTTTCAAGGCTGGTGAAAGCTACACCCTAGTTGAGATCTGTGGGAGGGCAGAGTTAACTGTTACGACTTTTCTCAACTCCTGTTACTTCGTAGTACTATGGGCCTGCCTAACCGGGGCCTACCAAAGGTCGGGGCAAAGTAGTCAGTGGCACTTTCCTTTGCTGGTAGGGGACAGCCGAGCGCTGCCATATGGGGAGCTGCACTGTGTGTTGGTGGCTGGGTTGTGTGTGCCGATTGGGGTGGCTTCTTAAATTCTTAAAAGCAAGCGACATGAGAAGCCTTGACTTCTTGGCTTGTCTTGAATAGTAGTAGGAGATTAAGAGTAGACTCCATCCAGCACTGGCCAGTGAGTTTCAATATATTAATAGTATCTCTCTTGGCTTTATAAATATCTTAAGCGCATTCAAATGTGTATTTTTAACAGGCTGATCATCAGGCTAATGCTTTGGATTTTTATTTCTCATATACCTTAAATAGGCAAGTGTTGGGTTGAAATTAGCTCTGGAGGGTCTTGATATATTTATGAGTGATCGTTACAATTCTTAAATGTTTTTGCCTTGTAAAAGTTGTTTTCTAACAACTTGTTGATACTTCAGCAAGCTCTGACACTCTGTAAAAGTGGTATCATTGGAGTTACCTACTCGAATGAAACAAATATGTTCCCAGCCTGACCAGGTGGACAGTGATAGCTGTTTTGCAAGGATGTCAGTATTTTTTTCTCCCAGCATCACCAACTCTGCAAAGCAGCTAAACAGATGAATTGATCAGAATTCTTGCCTTGGTAGTTTGCTGAGCTCAGAGAGGGAACACTGGAATTCTTTGCACTCTGATTAGGAGCTTGGTACATTATACTGCATAAGTAATTCTTATGCAAGGAAGTGATAGTTGTATAAGAAAAGTATAAACATTTTCCTCTTGGAGCTGTATATTGGTGTTTTTCATTCTTTAAAAACAGAGTTTAATACTTATTTTTTTTCCATTAGAAAAAAAAAGGTGGGACTTCACTATAAGAAAACACACCATTAGATTTGTTTTCCTAATAATTTATTTTATTTATAATTTATAATTTATTCCCCTAGTAATTCATAGAAAATGTGATATAGATAAATAGCGTCCAGGAATATATCTGTTGTGCAAAACTGATATTTCAATGCTGCCATTATCTCTTGGAAGTTTAAAGATTGAATGTTTCTCTTTCATTTCCCTTCTTTGATGCTTCAAGCTCATCACAACTTTTTGTTTTCCTTTCTACTTTTGGTAGACCATATGCCTTTATTTTCTATTCCTTAGTCTCCGTTTCTTTCATAATTTCTAGACGCGTGCACAGTACTGTCAAATCTTGAGGCCATTGCCTTTTTTAGCTGACTGGTTTTTCTTTCTTTTAATGGCCCTACTCATTCTTTGTCCAGCTGATTGCCTCCACTTCCATATTTGCTTCTGGAATCCTGAAAATATGTTCCTGAAGGTCACCAGTGATCTCTTAAATGACCAAATTCATTGTTTTTTTTTTTTCCTTCTCTTTCTTCAATTATTTTTGTAGAATATGATACTTAAAAAAAATCCTAGAGGTGTACATTTAGCCTGGTGGTTAAGATGCTCACATCCCATGTTGAAGTACTTGGTTTCCATAGGCATCTCTAGCTCCTGACTCTAGTTTCTTCTTAAGTCCAACTTCTCCAGACCCTGGGAGGCAGCAGTAATGGGATTAAGTAATTGGGTTCCTTACTCTCACAGGGGAAACCCAGTTTTGGCATGGCCAAATCCCATTCGTCCCAGGCATTGTGGGGTGAACCAGCTGATAGGAGCTCACGCTCTCTCCTCTCTCTCTTTCTCCCCCCCCCCAAAAAAAATAAATAAGCAAGCCGTTCCTGGATTTTGATAATACTGCATGTTTCTGCCCATTTTCCTACCTGCTTGGAGTGTATGCCTACCCTTGTTTAGTCAGAGCCTTTCTTTTCTGTGTGTATGTATTCTTAATTATCACTTTTGGTTGATCTTTGATGTTCCCTGACTGGTGCTTTTACGTAGTAGTGGAATCTTCCAGCGCTAAAGCTAATAGAGAGCATAGTGATCCGCTAGTAATTAAGCCTCTTAACTCTACAGATGAGGGGCTTTTGCTAGAGGATTGAAAGTGACTTGTTAGGGAACACATGAGGAGAAAAGGGCAGGGCTAAGACTAGAACTCCCATCCCTTGATCCTGTTCCTCAGTTCTACTGTGTTTTACAGATGCTTCCATGTAATGTAGAGGCGCTATAAGAATAGTTTTTAACTTCCTGGGTACATACAGTGTGTGAAATAAATTGCAGAATTAAAAATTTAAATTTAAAAATTTATTGCATCTGATTTAATTGCTTTTCATCAACAGTATTGAGGGGTGTTTTTTGCAGGGGGAGGTTCTTACGTCAATAACCTCTGACAGCTTACTACATTTAAATCTTGTTTAGGGGTGTGTATGTATGGATATGTATAGTTGTTGACTGAATAATACTGTGGTCCCTGAAGCTTAATGACAAATGTACCTTAAATGACTACTAAAGAAGGAAGCTTAGTATAGTTAGGTGGTTGACAGACCACAGCCCATGGTACACATCTAACATGCATCCTGTTTTGGTGTGGACCATTAAGTGTGATCCTTACATTTTCAAATTGTTGAAGAAAAAAAATCAAAAGAATAATATTGTGTCACACATGAAAATGCATGAAATTCAGAAGTCAGTATTGGAACCTTGCCATGCTATTTATTCACCATTTTCTGTGGTTACAGACACTTTCAGCGGAGTTGAGAGTTGCTCCAGAGACTTGTATGCAAGATAACTTTGAAACTACTTAGGTTGGTATTCAAGGCCCCAGTATAGTTGATTCTGGCCACAACCTGCCTTTCCAGCTTATCTCTTTCCCCATGAAACAAGTTTTTAATGTAGCCAAACAGGTTTCTCTCTCACTTGCTTTTCACTTTTATTTGTGCTGTACCCTCTTTCCTACTTCTCTGACCTACGTGTTCAGAACCTTCATACACATTGTTCAAATCGTACCTCATATCTTGCCTATTCTGAGAAGCCTTTTCTGAGTATTTTAACCGTAAGGATTTCTCAGTCAGCAGATCTTTATATGTGCATGGAATTCATTTGACAATTAATAACTAGTGCTTTGCAGCATCTATTGTGTTCTCAAACTGTAATGTACATTTTATATATTACTAGTGACGAATTCCTTGATTGAAGAAATCTTTGTGTCTCTCTTCTTTGTTTTATATTTTTGTGCATATTACAGGTCTAGGACAGCATCTTTCCTGAGCAGATGTTGAGAAAATACTTGTTGATGTGGTTATAGAGTTGTAAGGAAACTTAGATTTTACCCAAATTGTCTTCTGCTGGGAGGTTTTTCTCTCATCCCTGGCACGCTGCTTTCTGTGTTTGCTTGGAGGCCTTCGTAAATAATCTGTGATCCTATTTGTCTTAGAAGAGACCTGTTCGCTGCTTTGAGTTGCGAGAAGTCTAGCTCTCCATTCCTTCATCTTGATACTTGCCTCTGGAGGACACAGAAGCCTTTCAAGCGTTTTCCCTCGCAGAGGTTTTCTCATCACTGAAGATGGAGCAGGACTGCAAGAGGGCTAAAAACTTTCTCTGGTTTTTATTCTGAGCATTCTTAGTTCCTTAGTTGATCCTCAACTTCTCTCTTTTGGGCATAATGCAGCACTGTTAGTATTCCCCCTAAATTGTACTCAGAAAAGAGCAAAGAGGCCAGCGCCGTGGCTCACTTGGCTAATCCTCCACCTGTGGCGCCGGCACCCCAGGTTATATTCTCAGTTGGGGCGCCAGGTTCTAGTCCCGGTTGCTCCTCTTCCAGTCCAGCTCTCTGCTGTGGTCTGGGAAAGCAGTGGAGGATGGCCCAAATGCTTGGGTCCCTGCACCCGCATGGGAGAGCGGGAGGAAGTACCTGGCTCCTGGCTTCGGATTGTTGTAGCACCAGCTGTGGTGGCCATTAGGGAAGTGAACCAACAGAAGGAAGACCTTTCTCTCTGTCTCTCTCTCACTGTCTATAACTCTCTCTCTGTCTCTCTCTCACTAACTCTGCCCGGCAAAAAAAAAAAGAAAAGAGCAAAGAGAATGTGATCTGTTCATTGTGGTAGGCAACAAAGCACATCCCCTCAGTGTTTCACTCTGCTGTGTGTCTTTTTCCTTTTTTTTAAGATTTATTTATTTATTTGAAAGTCAGAGTTACACAGAGAGAGGAGAGGCAGAGAGAGAGGTCTTCCATCTGCTGGTTCACCACTCCAAATGGCTGCAATGGCCAGAGCTGCGCCAATTCGAAGCCAGGAGCCAGGAGTCTCCACGTGGATGCAGGGCCCCAAGGACTTGGGCCATCTTCTGCTGCTTTCCCAGGCCATAACAGAGAGCTGGATTGGAAGTGAAGCAGCTGGGTCTCAAACCTGCGCCCATATGGGATGCAGGTGCTTCAGGCCAGGGCCTTCACCCTCTGTGCCACAGTGCCCACCCCTGATCTGGGTCTTTAAACTGGTATGTTGATCATGGCTTTGAGAGCTTATCCTTTTATTGTTATCCCAATTGTAATTATTTTATTCTTTAGTTGTCTTATTCTTTTGTTTCCTTACAAGAATTTGTGACATTAACGTTTATTGAGGATCACTGTACATATTACTGTACTCCGTCATATTGGAAAAACAGAATAGAAAAAAATTCATTCTTGTCACAATTATCTTTTATAACTAAAGGTAAAGTAATATTGATTGATGGTTTAAAAATAATACTTTGCAATACTAACAATGGTGCCCATGGAGTATATAAATATAGAGTAGATGGGAAAAATGCGAGAAAAAGAATAGAGATGTAAACTCCATATCTCAGCAGATTTTCTCGTCCTTCTCCATGCAGTGACTACCTTTTCCATCTGGAACTGGTTTTTGGCATCTAAAGATGATAATTATAATCAGCATTTATTGAGCATTTATTTATATGCCAGATACTGTTGTGTGTGTTTTGTGTGTATTGACTCAATTCAGCTACACAGCAGCCTCATAGCTATATAAGGCGCATTGATACTAAGAGATTCCCAGACAATCAACAACTTGTTTTTTTATCTTCTAATTTCTCCTAAAATGTCTTCATCAGTGTCTGTTATAGAACACATCAAATGAGTTGTCTTTTGCTTTTGTTTCTTCGAATTAAATCACTTGAGGAAATGTGCTGAAATGGTCATTCTTGTTTTTGGTGATTCTTAAAAACAGAGCCTTTTTCTTAAATTTAGAATAGGATTCTTCTTTTCCAGTGAAAGGCAAGTATGCCATGTTATATACCTATCGGTGTTTTAAATAAATCAGAGTGTTTAATGAAAGTCAGTATTCAAGAAAACGTTCATTTATAAAACTGAAAAACTTAATGCAGAGTTGTAGGTGATCCCTGTTTTGTCATGGAAGGAACGGACAGTTTAGGGGTTTATGTATGGAAATAAGGAATACACTAAAGTATTAATAGTTGCTATTTCTAGATGTCTGGATTATTGGGCTGATTATAGTTTTTGTAGATCTGTAGCTTTCTTGGTAGTTATTTACACAATCATATCATTTTTTATGATCATGATTCTTATTTTTCCCATTTTCTTGCTCTGTACATTTGTTTTGTGTAATCTGATCCATTTGTGTAGTGTCAACCTCTGACTGTATTTAGACGTTTATATTTCTAGCCCTGACCTCTCTTCTAAGTTCAGATTTTTCCACCTGCATGTTGAATCTCTATATGATTGTACTCTGGAACCTACAAATTAAATATTGGAAATATACAGCTCATTTTTCTTCTCACCTTTTCACTTCTTCCTCCTACCTAATTCTTTGAGGTCTCCTTGTTTTAGTTAGTGTCATCACCATCTCTTTGTTTGTTAGGATTTTTTAAAACAAAGATTTATTTATTTGTTTGTTTACTTGTTTGACAGGCAGAATGACAGGGGAGAGAGGAGAGACAGATTTTTAAATCCATTGGTTCATTCCCCAAATGGTTGCCAGGACTGTTACAGGCTGAAGCCAGGAGCCAGGAACTTCAGGATCTCCTACATGGGTGGCAGAGGCTCAACATTTGGGCCATCTTCCACTGCTTTTCCAGACCATAAGAGGGAAACTGGATTGGAAACGGAGTAGCCAGTACTTGAACCAGTGCTACATTATGGGATGCTGGCATCACAAGTGGCAGCTTACCCTACTGCCAGGGATTGTTTTTTTTATTCCCTTTTTCTAACATGTAGTTCGTCACATAGAAAATGCCTCTTATAACCTTAACTTTACTCTCTGTGTTGCAAAAGTGGGACTGGGCTGGGCCAAAGCCAGACGCTTCTTCCAGGTCTCCCACGTGGGTGCAGGGGCCCAAGCACTTGGTCCATTTTTAGCTGTTTTCCCCAGGCCAGCAACAGGAAACTGGATTGCAAGTGCAGCATCCAGGACATGAACCAGCACCCATGTGACATGCCAGCGTTGCAGGTGGCGGCTTAACCTGATATGCCACAAGCGTGGCCCCTGAAATTACTTACTTTCTTATTTATTTGTTAGTAGCCCTTCTAAAATGGTTACTCTGCTTCCAACAACTCCTCACAACTGCTAGAGTTACTATCTAAACAGATGACTTACCTTCATTAATGTTTGTAACTATTCTGTGATTGCTAATTGAGTACCAGGTACTATTTTTTTTTTAAAGATTTATTTATTTATTTGAAAGTCAGAGTTACACAGAGAGGAGAGGTAGAGAGAGAGAGATGTCTTCCATCCGCTGGTTCACTCCCCAGATGGCTGCCACGGCCAGAGTTGCACTGATCTGGAGCCAGAAGCCAGGAGTTTCTTCCGAGTCTCCCATGCAAGTGCAGAGGCCCAAGGACTTGGTCCATCTTCCACTGCTTTCCCAGGCCACAGCAGAGAGCTGGATCAGAAGTGAAGCAGCCGGGTCTTGAACTGGCGCCCACATGGGATGCAGGTGCTTCAGGCCAGGGCTTTAACCCGATGCACCACAGCACGGGCCCCCCAGGTACTATTTGTAAACTATGTGCCACTCAGCCACGCTAAGCAGTTGACATGTATTATCTGAATGACTGTAGCAGTCCTTTAAGGCGGCTAATATTCTTCATTGTCCATTTTACAGATGAAGAAGCTAAGACTTAAGGAGGTTAAGTACCTGGCTCATGGCCTGGCGCTGTGATGTATTGGGTAAAGGCCACCAACTGCAGTGCCATCCCCATCTGTTCTGAGCATTTGAAGAGTGAACCAGTTGATGGGAGATCTCAGTCTCTTTTTGCCTTTCAAATAAAATAAAAATAAATTTAAGGGCCGACGCTGTTGCGCAGTAGGCTAGGCCTCTGCCTGCAGTGCTGGCATCCCATATGGGTGCAAGTTCTAGTCTCAGCTGCTCTACTTCAGATCCAGCTCTCTGCAATGCCCTGGGAAAGCTGTAGAAGGTGTCCCAAATCCTTGGGCCCCTGTATCTGTGTGGGAGACCTGGAAGAAACCCCTGGTTCCTGGCTTTGGTTCTGCTCAGGTCCAGCCATTGCGGCCATTTGGGGAGTGAACCAGCAGATGGAAGACACCTTTTCCTCCATCTATCTCTGTATCTCTCTGCCTCTGCCTCTCTGTAACTCTGCCTTTCAAATGAATCTTTAAAAAAAAAAGTACCCGGCTCAAAGTGAAAGGTGTTTGATTCTAAATCAAAGTGGTTTTAACCAGTAGGAAAGTCCATGATAGTCAGGCTACAAAAGATTTTTTGTCAGTTAACACATGTACATATTTATAAATGTTAAGTAGCTCTGTAGAACTTTTCACAAAAATAATAGTCCTCTGAAAATTCTCTCTGCTCCTCCTTTCAGGATCCCCAGAGGCAACCACTTTGAACATTTGTTTTGATACTTGTCTCCATACTTCAGACTTGGATTTTTATAGTACTCCTTTTTGACTTCAGTTTAAGCTGTTATCTGCTGTCTTACAGTTGTAGAAGAGGCTTTACCACTGTCCGTAGCCATACATGGATCACTTCTCAACTCTGCCCAGTGTTCCCAATATTGTCATAAGTTGTTGGATATATCAGTATTTCATAGTTTATACTACTGTGACTATAAACTGTTCACAGCTGAACTGTGTAGTTTATTATGATTATTTTCCTTTCCTGTACAACATTTTGTTTTCTCCAAGAAAACTTTTTTTTTTAACTTGCTTCTTTTTTTGTGTACATATTGCTTTAGCCAGATGGTTCTCAACTGGGGGCCATTTTTCCTTAGAGGAAGTGGTGGCAGAGTTGGAGGTGGGAGCAAAGGGTGTGCTGCTGACATCTGGTAGGTGGAAGTCAGGTATACTACCAAACATCCTACACTGCATAGGACAGCCTCCTACAACAAAGAATGCCAGTAGTGCCACTGTTGAGTAACAGTGATTTAGCTCAAACTGTCAAGTGTGTAAATATCCTTCTATGTTTAAACCTACAGTCTAATCATTGTAAGGAACTCTGGGCCGTCTGACCTGCTCCCGTCTGAACTTGTTAATAAAATTTGCACACAGCTCTTGTGTTAGATTTGCTTTACTAGCATCTCAGTGATTTCCCTCAGCTCTTGTATTGGAGCCCCTGTTTCTGTATACGATGTCATTGTCTTTGCTTTGCTGTCTTATTTTGTAGGACTGCTCTCAGTAGCTTTCTGCAGGGGATATAATCTTTTGAAGACCTTATATATCTGAAATTGTCTCACCTCTCGTTTAATTGATAGTTTAGCTGGACAGAGAATTCTTGGTTGGAAATAATTTTTTTCTCAGAATTTCAAAGGCTTTCCTCTGTTGTTTACAGTGTTATTCAGACATTGTATGCCTACAAGATTCTTTACTACTATTTTTTTTTTAAAGATTTATTTATTTATTTGAGAGACAGAGATCTTCCATCTGCTGGTTCACTCCCCAAATTACTGCAACAGCCAGGGCTGGGTCATGCCAAAGCCAGGAGCTAGGTGCCAGAAGCTTCTTCCAGATCTCCCACATAGGTTGCAGGGGCCAAACACTTGAGCCATCTTCTGCTGCATTTCTCAGGCTATAAGTGGGGAGCTAGAGTGGAAAGTGGAAGAGCCAGGACATGAACTGGTACCCATGTGGGAAGCCAGCATTGCAGTCAGCAGCTTTACCCCTACACCAAATAGCTGGCCCCCTTTTTTACTATTTGAGACTATTTTTGCCCTCTCTGGAATCTTGGAGAATCCTTGTCTCCAGAGTTCTGAAATTCTTATATTATGTAACTTGGTTATGATTCTGCTTTGATCCTTTCTGCTAGATTCAGAGTTGTCCTGTTCAGTTGGGATTTATCTCAGCAGTTCTGGAACATTTCCTTGAATAATTCCTTTGATTCTTTGTTTTCTCTGTTTTTTCACTCTAGTTGTTTAGATGTTGGGCTACTACCTAGTTTCTCTAATTTTCCTTTTGCTCTTTCTGTTTTCATTTATTTATTTCCTTTTTTTTCTTTTTTATGCTTTCTGGTAGATTTGTCCACTAATTCTTGTACTAAGATTTTTTTTTCTGCTGTAGCATATATAATTTTCTAGCATTCTTTTCTTCTGAAAAACATTTTAAATAATATATTGTATTTGTATTATGGAGGTAGTCTTATCTTTCTTGGGAAATACTGATATCTGATCCTTGGAAATCTGTGCTAATTACAATTTTAACTTTTTTTTTTTTAAGATTTATTTTATTCATTTGAAAGAATTACAGAGAGAGGTAGAGACAGAGAGATTTTCAATTTGCTGGTTCACTCCCCAGATGGCTGCAACGGCTGGAGCTGTGCCAATCCGAAGCCAGGAGCTTCTTCCAGGTCTCCCACGTGGGTGCAGGGGCCCAAGGACTTGGGCCATCTTCTACTGCTATCCCAGGCCACAGCAGAGAGCTGGATCAGAAGAGTAGTGGGGACTAGAACTGGCGCCCATATGGGATGCCGATGCCTCAGGCCAGGGTGTTAACCCGCTGCGCCACAGCGCTGGCCCCTACTTTTTTTTTTTTTTTTTTAATATTTATTCATTTATTTGAGAGGTAGAGTTACAGAAAGAGGGAGAAACAGAGAGAAAAGTCTTCTATCCGCTGGTTCACTCCCCAAATGGCTCAGTGGCCAGAGCTGAGCCGATCTGAAGCCAGGCGCCAGGAGCTTCTTCCTGGTCTCCCACACGGGTGCAGGGGCCCAAGCACTTAGGCCATTTTCCACTGCTTTCCCAGGCCATAGCAGAGAGCTGGATTGGAAGAGAAGCAGCTAGGACTAGAATTGGTGCCCATATGGGATGCCGGCACCACAGGCAGAGGCCTTGCCAACTGCACCACATGCCAGCCCCTCAATTTATTTTTATTTTATTTGAAAAGCAGAAAGAGACTGAGATCTCCCATCAACTGGTTCACTCTTCAAATGCTCAGAACAGATGGGGATGATACAGACTGAAGCTGGGGGCCAAAGAATGGTGGTTGGCATTTGGCATAGTGGTTAGGACACCACTTGGAACATCTACATCCCATATTGGAGTTCCTGGGCTGAATCTTAGCTTCACTCCTGATTATGGCTTCCTGGTAGTACACATTGTGGGAGACAGCAGATAATGGCTCAGGTACGTGGGTCTCTGCCACTCACATGAGAGACCCGGAGTGAATTTCTGGCTTCTGGCTTCAACCTGGCCTAGTCCCAGGTGTTACAGACATTTGAAGAGTGAACATGAAATGGGAAATCTGGGTCTCTGCCTTTCAAATAAATTTTAAAATTGAGGGTTGGTGGCCGGCACCGCGGCTCACTAGGCTAATCCTCCGCCTGCGGCACCAGAACCCCAGGTTGCAGTCCCGGTCGGGGTGCCTGATTCTGTCCCGGTGGCTCCTGTTCCAATCCAGCTCTCTGCTGTGGCCCGGGAGTGCAGTGGAGGATGGCCCAGGTCCTTGGGCCCTGCACCCATATGTGAGGCCAGGAGAGGCACCTGGCTCCTGGCTTTGGACCGGTGCAGCGCGGCACTATAACGCACCGGCCATAGCAGCCACTTAGGGGGTGAACCAACTGAAAAAGAAAGACCTTTCTTTCTCTCTCTCTCATTGTCCACTCTGCCTGTCAAAAAAAAAAAAAAAAAGTTGAGGGTTGGCATTGTGGTGTAGTGGTCTAGGCTGCCGCCTGAGCACTGGTTTGAGTCCTGGCTGCTCCGCTTCCCATTCAGCTCTTCTGCTAATACACCTGGGAAAATGGCATAAGATGGCCCAAGTGCTTGGGCCCCTGGCACCTGAGTGGGAGACCCAGATGTGGTCATTTGGGGAATAAACCAGTGGGTGGAAGATCTCTGTCTCTCCCTCTGTCTCTCTAACTCTGCTGTTCAAATAAATAAGTAAATATTCTTAAAAAAAAAAAAAAAAAACATGCTGGATGGAACTCTGCCAATGGGTGATTATTATCTTCCCTGTCAGTTGATACGTCTGGTTAATTTCCTTGCAGACTTTCAGTGTCATAGTGGTTTGGGCTGTTTGCAGAGTATCCTGAACTAGGTAGCATATAAACCACATTTTTACTGATAGTTCTGGATGCTGGAAAGTCTAAGATCAAGGTTTGGTCAGATTTGGTATCTTCTGAGAGCTTGCTTTGTGATTCAAAGAGCAGTGCCTTCACACAGTGACCTCACCTGGTAGAAGCAAAGGACAGGGCAGCTCTTTAGGACCTGTTGCATAAGGGCACTAATCTGGTTTATGAGGGTTTACCCCTATGATCTAATCACCTTCAAAGGCCCCCCCCACTTCCTATCATCATATTGATTAGGCTTCAATGTGGGAATTTTGGGAGGGTCACAGACATTCAGACCATAACACCTAGTGACACATTTTCTCTGGTGCTGTGTTGATTTCCTGGAAAAGACTTCTGATCTTTTTGAGAGGAGAGCATGAACTTGGGTGTTGAGTAGAAGAGGATATTATGGGTCTCATCACTAAGAATATGGAAGTTTTCCACTTAATTCCCCAGTTTCAAATAGGGTACCCTTCAAAGTTAAGTGATCCTGATGCCCTCTAGTCCAGATATTCCGTTTTATGCTCTCTAGAAATTGCTTCGTGTTTTATCAGGAAGGGACTAAGAATAGAAGAGGAGATCAGGGGCTTCTAACTGCTGCTTAGACTTCAGTCCACTCTAGGTTGTTTTTTTTTTTTTTTTTTTTAAATAGGCAGAGTTAGACAGAGAGAGAGAAAGGTCTTTCCTTTCCGTTGGTTCACCCCCCAAATGGCCTCTACAGCTGGTATGCCGCAGCTGATCTGAAGCCAGGAGCCAGGTACTTCCTCCTGGTCTCCCGTGCGGGTACAGGGCCCAAGCATTTGGGCCATCCTCCACTGCCTTCCAGGGCCACAGCAGAGAGCTGGACTGGAAGAGGAGCAACTGGGACAGACTCCAGTGCCCTAACCAGGACTAGAACCCGGGGTACTGGTGCCGCAGGTGGAGGATTAGCCAAGTGAGCCGCGGCACCGGCCTTAGGGTTTTTTTTTTTTTTTTTTTTTTTGAGATTTATTTATTTACTTGAAAGAGTTACACAGAAAGAGAAGGAGAGGCAGAGAGAGAGAGAGAGAGAGAGGTCTTCCATCTGCTAGCCCACTCCCCAGATGGCCACAGTGGCTGGAGCTACGCAGATCCGAAGCCAGGAGCCAGGATCTTCCGCCAGGTCTCCCACGCAGGTGCAGGGGCTTAAGGACGTGCACCATCTTCTACTGCTTTCCCAGACCACAGCAGAGAGCTGGATCAGAAGTGGAGCAGCGGGGACTAGAACCGTTAACCATATGGGATGCCGGTACTGTATGCGGCAGCTTTACTCGATACACCACAGTGTCAGCCCCAGTCCACTCTAGTTTCAAATCTACTCTTGTGCTCAGAGTATCTGAAACTTTCAGTTTGTGAAGTTCTTAGGTTTTCAAAATTTCTTCTTTTAAGATTTTTTTTTATTTGAAAGAATTACAGTGAACCATCTGTTGGTTCACTTCCCAAATGGCCGCAATGACCAGGACTGGACCAGGCCCAAGGCCAGGAGCCCACTCTGCCACAGTGCTAGCCCCTCAAAATTTCTTTATAGAAGAGTTTCAGAGTTCCCCTTTACCATTTACTTAGCTCTTCCTTATTTTAACATACTGTATGAGTATGGAGCAATGATCAGAAGTAAGAAATTAACCTCAGTTATCCCCAGTACAAACCTGTTAACTATATTACAGAATTTATTCAGGTTTTACCCATTTTTCCACTGATGTCTTTTTTTCCTCCCAGGATTCAAATTCAGAATCCCACATTGCATTTAGTTATCATGTCTCCTTAGACTTTTTATCTGTGATAATTTTTCAGTTTTTTTATGAGGTTAACACTTGAAGATGACCCATCAGGTACTCTGTGGAATGGCCCTCAGTTGGAATTTGTCTAATGCTTTCTCATGAATAAGGAGCCTGCCCTAGTCCTAGATGCTAGTCTAGTTTAATGGAAGAGATAGGTTTGTAACAAGACAAATGTATAGAATGAAAATAAAGTGGGGTGGTGGAAAAGGAGTGGCTGGCTTTGGGGGATTCTGTGAGGATGTAACATCTGTACTGGAGCACAAAGGAGGACTGCACTGCTGGAGAAGAAGGGAAGAGTTTTGAGTTAGAAGGAAACCATTTAAAACACGTAAGTATGTAAAGCATCTTAGAAGTGGCAAAAAAAAATTTAGTAAAGATGCATGAGTTGCCTGGCGTTCAGTAAGAGAAGATAGTTCTGGCAAGTTATGTCTGAAAGTTCCAAAGGCTTTATATGCCTCAAGAGTTAGATTTCTATTGTGTAGATATTAGGGGGCCAAATATATTTTTTCCCAGAAAAAAGTTAACAGATTTGTTTATAATTACTTTGAAGTTTAATTGCTAAGACTTGTGTCTCACATTAATATTAAAAATTGGCTCACAAGTGAAATTGTGAGGAAAACTTGGTGATACCTTACTCTCTCATCTGTTTTTTGCATTTTCAGTTGCTTAATTGGATACTGTATTGTTTTTTAAAACGGAAATGTTTTCCATCACAGTGTATCTTAGTGCATCTTCTACATATTCATTATTTTGGCTGGATTTCCTTTGGCATAACTGTTAAATATTTAAAATGAATAAACACACAGATTGTTGTCTGCAAGTAGCCTAACCAGAGAGGACTCATTTGCCTCCAGAATAGGGCCAGTAGCTGATTGTTGCTAGTGCACTCTGGGAGTGCAGGTCTGTTTTGAAGTCCTGAGCAATTTCTCACACCTTATGCTGTAAGGGAAGTTTGCAGGTCAGAAGTTGGGTGTACTTTGAAGTTTCGCTGAAAACCACAATTCAGGGGTTAGTAATGATGTGGTTTTTAACCTTTCACATACACGGCACATTTTTTTGAGTGACTTCTAGCCAGTTGCTTCCTGAGTTCTTTACCACTGGTCTGTGGGCATTTGACTTGGTAGGAGCCCTATTGATAGAGGACTCCCAATTTCCCCTGTTCTTTGTGGCTGAAGCTCTGCAGGTTGCTGAGGTGGCACCGTGCTGGAGAATAAGGACTGGTGGTGATAGTGGCAACCCAATGCCTGAGACACCAGGAGGGATGGTTTTAATTAGGACATTAATGCAATCTTCCCAAGGATATTCCCAATGCTTCAAATAAAGTTAAGTCTTACAATATTTAATCAAGAAGTGCTCTTGATTATAAGCCCAGTTTCGAGGCCCATTAAAAAGTATGTTTTTCTGGTATGACTCATCTCCTAAAAGATAAAGCATATTGCTTTAGTTTAAAAAAAAAAATCCATGCACAAACATAAATACATTTCATCCATTTTATTTATTTATTTTTTTTGAGATGTATTTATTTATTTGAAAGTCAGTTACACAGAGGCAGAGAGAGAGAGAGTCTTCCATATGCTGGTTCACTCCCTAATTGACTGCAGTGGCTGGAGCTGCACTGATCTGAAGCCAGGAGCCAGGAGCTTCTTCCAGGTTTCCCACACGGGGTCAGGGGCCCAAGGACTTGGGCCATCTTCCACTGCTTTCCTAGGCCACAGCAGAGAGCTAGAGCGGAAGTGGAGCACCAGGACTCAAACTGGCACTCATATGGGATGCTGGCATTGCAGATGGCGGCTTTACCTGCTACGCTGCAGTGCCGGCCCCCACTTCATCCATTTTCTAAATACAAATTCTACCCTTTATATGTGTAGGCAATTTAATTTTATTTGTTTTAAGTTTTCATAGGTTGTTTAAGTTATTACTTTATGTCTGTATCATATTTTGTGATAATAAAAGGGAATTCATAAAAAATTAGATAATAACTGAGCTTCTTATTAAAAGACTTAGAAATATTTTTGCTTTCATCTTGAAATATTAATTTACCATCATTATAACACAGATATAATTTTGAGAGTTCTAAGAATAGGCATTATAGAAGGTGCTTCTAGGAGCTGGTGCTGTGGTGTAGCAAGTAAAGCCGCCTCCTGCAGCACCAGCATCCCAAGAGGGTGCCGGTTTGAGTCCTGGCTGCTCCACTTCCAATCCGGCTCTCTGCTATAGCCTGGGAAAGCAGTTGAAGATGGCCCAACTGCTTGGGCCCCTGCACCTGCATGGGAGACCCAGAGGAAGCTCCTGGCTCCTGGCTTTAGATCAGCCCAGCTCTGGGCGTTGCAGCTGTTTGGATAGTGAACCAATGAATGGAAAACTTCTCTCTCTGCTTCTGCCTCTCTATAACTCTGCCTTCCAAATAAATAAATCTTTGTAAAACAATAAATAAATTAAAAAAAGGTGTTTCTATAACTGACTATGATTTTAACACTGGAAGGGAGGAAGTATCTAGGTATTTCAGTCCATTCATTTTCCAGGTGAGAAAAACTGTGATGGCCATAGAAGCTCAATAAGTTACTCAGGGTGGGGACCAGAATTGTGGCACAGTGGGTAAAGCTGCCAGCTGTGACCACATGCTGGTTACTGTCCCAGCTACTCCCCTTCTAATCCAGCTTCTCGCTTATGGCCTGGGAATGCAGTAGAAGATGGCCCAAGTCCTTGGGCCCCTGCCACCCATATGGGAGACCTATAAGAAGCTTCTGGCTTCAGCCTGGCCTAGCACTGTCTGTTGCAGCCATCTGGGGAGTGAACCAGCAGATGGCAGATTCTTTCTTCCTTTCTCCCTTTTTCCCTGTCTCCCCTTCTCTCTCTAACTCTGACTTTAAACATAAATAAATCTTAAAAAAAAAGTTTTTCAGAGTCTTGAGTAGTTGGGGAAAATGAATGAAATCTTTTTTTTTTTTGGTCAGATTTACTGAGATGTAATTTATATACAGTAAAATTTACCCTTTTAAGATACACAGAATTACATAATTGTGTATCCACTCTCACATTCAAGATATAATAGTTCCATCACCTTAAAAAGTTCCCTGATATCTCTTACCTCTTCTCCTACTGCCAGGCCCAGGCAACCATTCATTCATCATTTTGTCCTCCTATTTTACCTTTTCCAGAATGATGTATACGTGAAACCCTCCTCATATACAATGTAAAGTTTGAACCTGGTTTCTTTCTTCTACAAGAAAGTGTTTGAGATTCATCTGTGTTGTTGCAAATATCAGTAGTCTGGTTCCTTTTCATTGATGAATGCTACTTTTGTTTATCTATTCACTGGCTGGTGGACTTTGGGTTGTTTCCAATTTTTAATGATTCTAAATAAAGCTGTCATAAATATCTGTGTACATGTTTTGGTGGACGTGTGTCTTCGTATGGTAAGTGTATATTGACTTTCTAAGGCGCTGCCAAACTCTTATCTCAAAAGACTGTACCATTGTGTTCTTAGTAGAAATATATGCTGAGAATTCCATTTGCTCTGCATCCTTATTGGTGCTTGATAATGTCAATTTTTTTCAGTTTAGTTTTTTTGTTTGTTTGTTGTTTAACCATTTTAGTAAATTTGAAGTGGTACCTCTTTGTGGTTTTAATTTGCGTTTCCCTGGTGACTAATGGTGAATGTGCTTCAGACTTGGTTTCTTAGTAAGGCTACTCTAACATACTTTCTGCAAATGTGATGTTAAAGTTTTGCTAGTTGATAGGAGAGAGAGAAGTAAAATGAGTATCTACTCAAGGGGCTAATGATTTACATAGGGAAAAGAGGTTATTAGATTACTGGTTATGATTTTGGTAGGCTCTTTGAGAAAGAATTTGGCATTGAACCTGGTCTGGTGAAAAGAACAAGGGTTTGAGAATCAGAAAATTCAGTAGGTTGACTTTGCCTTAATTCCTTGATCTCTTGGTCTTTTGGTTTGTTTCTTTTATCTGTGAAGTGAGGGAGTATGACTACGTAAGTTTCCAAGTTTGTCTTTAATTATGTATCACCATAAGATATTTTTTCCCAATGCAGGTTTTTTATTTTTAATTTTTTAAAAAAGATTTATTTATTCTTTTGAAAGGCAGAGTTATAGAAAGGCAGAGGCAGAGAGAGGGGTCCTCCATCCATTGGTTTGCTCCCCAAATGTCCACAACAGCTGGAGCTGGGCCGATTTGAGGCCAGGAGCCAGGAGTTTCCTCTAGGTCTCCCACACAGGTTCAGGGGCCTAAGGACTTGGGCCATCTGCTGCTGCTTTCCTAGGCCTTAGCAGAGAGCTGGATTGGAAGTAGAGCAGCTTGGTCTCAAACCTGTGCCCATATGGGATGCCGGCACTGCAGGCAATGGCTTTACCTGCTATGCCACAGTACCAGCCCCCCCCTTTTATTATTATTATTTTTAAAAGACTTATTTTATTTATTTGAAATTCAAAGTTACAGAGAGACACAGAGACAGGGAGCAAGATCTCCTGTCTGCTGGTTCACTCCCCAAATGGCCACAGTAGCTGAGGCTGGGCCAGGCTGAAGCCAGCAACCAGGAGATTCATCCAGGTCTCCCATGTGGGTGCATGTGCCCAAGCATTTGAACCATCTTCCACTGCTTCCCCAGGGGCATTAGCTGGGAACTGGATCAGAACTGGAACAGCCAAGGCTTAAACTGGCACCCTTATGAGATGTCAGTATTTGCAGGTGGTGGCTTAACCTACTTCGCCACAGTGCTGTTTGCTGTTCCCTCACCACCAAGTAGGTTTTGTGAGAAAGCCATAAAGTCAGAAAACAAAATATATTCGCGAATTTTCCTCATCTGTGAAATTTCTCTTACTTGTTCCCACAAGATAATCTTTTTAAATTCTAAATGTTATAAATTTTATTATAAGCAAAGGTTTTTCAAATCTATTTTAAGGCTAGTAACTGCTAGTTCTATAATACTGTACTTTGGTATGGGATTATATTAAAATTTATAGAGTATTTTCAAGAAATTTTCTCTGGATATTCAGAGAAGCTAGGTATAGGATGTATTCACTTTGAGGACTTAAGAATCAGAGATAAATTAAGTGGTTTATACAGGATTTTATAGCTAAAAGAAAAGTAGTCACCTTAAACTGAGGATTTTAGCTTAAGAGTTTTCCAATCTGTAGAACATTGCTTTTGCACCAGAGACCACTCCAGTAGAAAATAAACAGTTGTTAAGTGGTTTTCTCAGTTGTGTAATTTCACGTTCAGAGTATTGGAAGAATATAATATTCTCACTTCTAGTCTCCATGCTTGTAAATGCATGGTAACAGATAATGTAAACACACTTCTTTGATTTAGTAATAATGTGGTAGAACATTTAAAGCCTGTAAACAAGTCCTATCAGAAGCTGAGCCACTGCTTGTCAGTAACAGCCTACCCCTCACAGAGGAAATCTTAGCTGTAATCCAAAATAAAGGTAACAGGAATGTAAAGGACTTACTATTTTGCCTCCTGAGAATCGGTCTAGTTTCTAAGTTTAGATACCTACACTGTATTATTAGTGGGTTACAAGTGACCAACACTAGAACTCTTACTAAAAGAGGTAAGGCAGAAGTGAGATGAGTATTAGAAGTTTGAGGAAAAACAATGCCGTTACAGTGTTAATGTGACAAACACATCAGCATTATAAACTCATGAGACAGCCTGTGTTACTTAGGAAACCTGTGTTCAAATGTGGCGTTGAGCAAGTCACTTCAGGTTTTTGAATTTTCTTTGTCAATATAATAAGGAATTTAATCTGATGTCCAGGGGTTCATCCAGCTTTAAATACAGTTTTGTGTCATGTGTGACAAGCTTGATTGGTTTTAGCTGAGGATGTGTGATCTGTTTGATTTGTTTCAGCTGTCAAATAAAAATGTTGATAACAAGCAAACTATATATATATATTCCAGATTTGACCAGTATGAGCCCTTTGAACTAGTTCATGTTTCTGTTTCTCTTCACACATGTTTACATATATAAATATGTGTGTGTATACTCAAGTTGTGTCAAATCCCTTCATAGTAAAGTTTAAAATGGCATGCTTCTACATGTATATATATGCATATCCATAATATAATGCAGAGCCATTGGAAACCCAGTTTGTGTATAGCCATGTTATTTTTGCAAATTTTATGGCAATGCTATGTAACTGTGATAAAATATAGAAAATATAAAATTTATTATCTTGACCATTTTTAAGTATAGAATTCAGTAGTATTTAGTACATTCACTTTTTTTTTAAAGATTTATTTATTTATTTGAAAGGCAGAGTTACACAGAGAGAGAAGGAGAAGCAGAGAGAGGTCTTTTATCCACTGGTTCACTTTCCAGTTGGCTGTAACAGCCAGAGCTGTGCCAATCTGAAGCCAGGAGCCAGGATTTTCTTCTGGGTCCCCTACATGGGTGCAGGGGCCCAAGGACTTGGGCCATTTTCTACTGCTTTCCCAGGCCATAGCAGAGAGCTGGATTGGAAGTGGAGCAGCCGGGACTCGAACCGGTGCCTATATGGGATGCCAGCACTGCAGGCGGTGGCCTAACTCATTATACCACAGCACCAGCCCCTCACAATTGTTGTATTACCACTACCATCATCCATACACAGAACTTTTCAGCTTGTAAAACAAACTGTAGCCATTTCTGTAACCAATTCTGCATTCCTTCTCCTGCATAGCCCCTGGCAACCATAGAGACTTTTCTGTCTCTATGAATTTGACTACTATAGATACCTCATATAGGTAGAGTCATGTAGTACCAATATTTATCTTTTTGTGATCGACTTTTTTTCATTTAGCATTATGTTCTGAAGGTTCATGAATGTT
This sequence comes from Oryctolagus cuniculus, assembly GCF_051225735.1. Lineage (NCBI taxonomy): Eukaryota > Metazoa > Chordata > Mammalia > Lagomorpha > Leporidae > Oryctolagus > Oryctolagus cuniculus. The sequence continues at coordinate 54,366,327 of NC_142867.1, read as the reverse complement.
CTGTTGTGCAATAGGATTTCATCCCTTTTTGAGACTGAATGATATTCTGTTGTACATATAGAGACCACATTTTGTTTATCCATATGTTAGATAATGGACACTTGGGTTGCTTTCATCTTTTTTTGGCTATTTTGAATAAAGTTACTGTTAACATGGTGTAAATGCTTTCTGTTCTTATTGTACCAGATCTGTAGACAATTTAAAACTTATAGCAAGTTATACTTTTGGAAAACTTACTACTGTAGCCAGTAATGACAAATTGAATTTGACTTTCCAGCATAGGTGGTGGTCTAACAAGAGTTGATAGACTTGACAGAGAGCTCATGATTATTCTGGCTTTTTTTGGAAAAACCCACACTACATTGAGTTTGCTCTAAATTATTTTATATTATGGAGTTTTGCATAGTGTGTTAATCAGCAATACTCTAATCATATGCATAAAATTTATTTCTGTACTATTCTAGAATATAATCTTGTTTCATTTTCAATACAAAATGATTTCTTAGTGTTCTCTGTCTCTCAAGATTTATTTATTTATTTGAAAGTCAGAGAGAGAGGAAGAGACACAGAGAGAGAGATCTTTGATTTGCAGGCTCACTCTCCAGATGGCCGTAATGGCCAGAGCTGGGCCAGGCCAAAAGCCAGGATTCAGGACTTTCATCTGGGTCTTCCACATGGGTGGAAGTGTTTTAGAGTAGAATATTATGTGTGGCCATAAGGCTGTTAAATAACCATAATTATTTGATCATTTTCTAAGAGAATGCTGTTTTCTCTTAACAGTCTTCTACTTTTCTTTCTACTATTATATACTGTTTGAAATAAAGCAATCTTAGAAGTTGAAGTTTATTATCCTATGCCTTCTCTATTTTAGATATTTTAAGTTCTGTGAATTTTCTTATGTATATCCTACAAATTACCTGTAACCTATATATTAATGTCTGTCGATTTTACCTGGTCTTGAATTATGCTGGTTTTGTTTTGTTTTCTGCAGATACATCCTTTCTGTATGGACGCATATGGTGTAGTCCTGCAGATCTTCCTATATATTTTTGTCATGTCCTGCTCCTAGGCAAATTTTTTTTAAATATAACTAAAGAATATTTATTTTCCGCTAAGAGTGTGCCTTGGGGATGTAACTAAACTGAGCCACTCCCCCACCCCATCTCCAAGGGTTAGTACAGTGACTGTTATAAAGCAGATCTCAACAGTCTGAAGCTCTGGAACCAACATTAACTGACCAAAAAACTTCCGTCTAAATCCTCATAAAAATGTTTAAGTAAAAGAAAAAAAAGGGAGAAGAAGAAGAAAAAAGGGGCAGTGGGGCTTCAGATTGAACAAGATTCTCACACTCCATCTAATACATTCAGTCTGGCTAGAGTATAACAAATGGAAACAGGATTGCTATAATACAAAACTCCCACTACAGCATGCTGTACACACCTGTGTTCCGAGCCCACTTCCATCCCCCTAATACTTCCAACTCCATTATTTTCCTGCCTATTGGGCCTGCTGTGGAGGAGCACGTAGATCTCTTTGATCTGGTCTTTCTTATAAGGCTGGAGTGTCTGGGTATCAGCCTGGTGAACAAGGCAGCTGAGGTCTGCCAGATCATCGATAAAATCAGACAACTGACTGATCTCATATGTGGTAGATGGGCTATTGGTATTCATTCTTTTCAGATGTTCCTCATACATTTTACAAACACCTTCCATGCATTCATTCAGATTCTGCCTTCTGGCCTCTTGGTCGGCTACTTGCAGCCACTGCCGACACCCACCATAGCCACACAGGAGCTTAGCTGCAGGCCACCAACAGCCAGTCCCCCCAAGGCAAATTTATTTTATTTTCTCACTGTGCAGTTGTTTTATTTTGAGTCAGAGGATAGAAGTTGCGCTAATACTTTAAAAATTTTACTTAATATATGTTAATTTTGCTAAGTTCTTTCTTGTGATACACATTGTATCACAATATTGAAATTGTAGGAACAAATATGCAGTACCAAACAGTTGGACATCTCAGGAAAGCATTAATTAGTGGGTAAAAAAAAAGATCACTTCTAATTTTGTTCCATTCGTCAGACACTACTGTGAATATTTTCATGTAATTCTTTTTTTCTGTACGTTTTTCTCCCTCATCTCCATATAGACCTTTTTTTTTTATCTTATTTTTTTGACAGGCAGAGTGGACAGTGAGAGAGAGAGACAGAGAGAAAGGTCTTCCTTTTTCCATTGGTTCACCCCCCAAGTGGCCGCTACAGCCGGTGCATTGCGGTCCAATGTGCAGTCCAAAGCCAGGAGCGCACTGTGCCAATCCAAAGCCAGGAGCCAGGTGCTTCCTCCTGGTCTCTCATGCAGGTGCAGGGCCGAAGCACATGGGCCATCCTCCACTGCACTCCCGGGCCACAGCAGAGAGCTGGATTGGAAGAGGAGCAACCGGGACAGAATCCGGCGCCCCGACCGGGACTAGAACCTGGGTGCCGGCACCGCAGGCGGAGGATTAGTCAAGTGAGCCGCAGCGCCAGCCCTCCATATAGACTTTTTAAAAATGCTATTGTAGGCCGGCGCCGCAGCTCACTAGGCTAATCCTCCGCCTTGCGGCGCCGGCACACCGGGTTCTAGTCCCGATCGGGGCACCGGATTCTGTCCCGGTTGCCCCTCTTCCAGGCCAGCTCTCTGCTGTGACCCGGGAAGGCAGTGGAGGATGGCCCAAGTCCTTGGGCCCTGCACCCCATGGGAGACCAGGATAAGTACCTGGCTCCTGCCATCGGATCAGTGCAGGGCGCCAGGCGCAGCGTCCCAGCCGCGGCGGCCATTGGAGGGTGAACCAATGGCAAAGGAAGACCTTTCTCTCTGTTTCTCTCACTGTCCACTCTGCCTGTCAAAAAATAAAAAATAAAAAAAATAAAAAATTTAAAATGCTATTGTAGACATGTTTTAAAGCTAGTATTCTTTCTTTTTAAAGATTTATTTATTTATTTATTTATTTTGGAGGTAGAGTTACACACACAGAGAGGGAGAGACAGAGAGAAAGGTCTTCCACCTGCTGGTTCACTTCCCAAATGGCCACAACAGCTGGAGCTGGGCTGATCTAAAGCTAGGAGCCTCCTCCGGGTCACTCATGTGGATGCAGGGACCCAGGAACTTGGGCCCTCTTCACTGCCCTTCATAGCAGAGAGCTGGCTCAAAAATGGAGCAGCTGGGACACAAACTGGTGCCCTTATGGGATGCTAGTGCCAAGGCAGAGGCCCAGCCCACTATGCCACAGTGCCAGCCTTGAGCTAGCATTATTTCTTAGCACTATATATTGAACGTTTTCCCTTGTCAGAACATGTCCTAATATCATTGTGGGTTTTTTTGTTTTTGTTTTTGTTTTCTAAGATAATGATATCATTTTGATTACACATGATGGTGGTTCTTCCCATCAGTAGTTTTATCTAGTACCATTATTCAATTTAGATATATTGCAAAGGATGTATCAACAGTCATTTTTACAACCAAATAATCCTGTGATGTTGCTTGGGTGGCTGTTTTAATGGTGAACTTCAGAACCATCACAACAGTAACTGTCAGTACCTGAGGAGAGTGGCTTCTCCACCCAAACAATTTGTAAATAAATTCCTGGCATCACCTGATGAATTCTGATTGTATACTTTTGGGTAAGTTTGCCAAGATAGCTTCAGAATAAACTAACTACACAGCACATAAAGAAAGACACATTTATTCAGCATCATGATCAGACTTATGTACATTTAGCAATCTACAGCATGGGTATAAAAAAAGAAACTACATTAAAACCCTTTTTTGAAATGCTACACTTTCCACAGAGTAGAAGTTAAAATAATCTGTTATACGATTAGTCACAGATACAATCTTTGAGTGTTTTTGCCCATACACGTGAGTATTGTCTAAAACATGTCTTCTTTATAGCAGTTAAGCCCAGCCACCACTGTTTGAGTTCACAAATGTGTTGTAACTTGTAGCTCCCCTGTCACTTCTCTGGCTCTCCAGAGTCTCCTTATAAGCTTTGTTTCCTACCACTACCATAGCCACGGCTGTTGCTGCTAGAACCACCATAGCCATCTTGATTTCATGGTTTGGCAAATATTGGCCACCACCACCATTGGTACTAGAGATTTTGCCTCCAAAGTTTCCTCCATTCAAGGGTCACACATTAGAGGATTGATTGGTGTGATGATTGCCAAAATCATTGTAGCTTCCACTGCCTCCAAAATTGCTTCTACCATTACCAAATCCATGTAAACCATCCCTACTGCCACTGTAACTACCACCACCTCGACGGCCACCAAAGCCACCATGACCACTTAAGTTTCTTCCATGGCCAGAGTTCTTATTGCCACCAAAACCACCTCCAGTACCACCACCAACGTTTCCAGAACCACTTATGTGGGGAGCAAACCGGACTAGACTGAGTTACTGGAATTAAGACTTATTCTATGCATCTGCTCTCCCACAATATGGCGTTGGGAGAGAAGTAAACAGCTTCCGCACAGCTGCCTCCAGTTCAGCTAATAAACTGTAGGACTTGCTCCTGATTGGAGGAGAGCAGCGTACTCGGCGTGTGGGCAGCTGAGTTAGGATTGGCGGAGGAGGACTATAAAGGAGGAGAGAGACGGCATGCACCAGGAACATCTAAGGGGAACATCTAGCTGAAGGAACACCTGTGCAGCCCCCGAGACGAGCCGGCCGGCGGTGTGCCGCTCCCCTGCGGAAGTGGGGAATGTGGCCAGGGGGAACTGCCCTTCCACGGAGGTGGAAGGGATAGTAGCCAACCCGGGAAGAACCAGCAGCAAACCCGGGGAGGGCCGAGCAGACGAAAGAACAGCGCAGGGTCCTGTGTCGTTCCTCCACGAAGAGGGGGAGCGACATAATGGTGCCGTGACTCGGATATGAAGCCTAGGCAGCGTTTAGTGTCGTTCCTCCACGAAGAGGGGGAGCGACAACTTAGACCTCTTGGCGTGGATGAAGCACTGGCCATCTCCTGCCTCAGCAGGGTCTTCCTTACTTCACAGTTGTGACCATTCACAGTATGGTATTTCTGAATGATGATCTTACCCACA